>NW_028225891.1:0-102500 GCF_052327205.1 Somniosus microcephalus
AATCATAGAACATAAGAGCAGCTCATTAACTGAAATTTTGAACATCGACAACTGGTTAACCAAAAGCCAGAGCGACAAATGATTAACCAAGGAGGCAACTCATTAACTGAATTTCGAACATCGACAACTGGTTAACCAAAAGACACAGGGACAAATGAGTAACCAAAGGGCCAACTCATTAACTGAAATTTCAAAGAGGCAACTCATTAACTGAAATTTTGAACATCGACAACTGGTTAACCAAAAGCCAGAGCGACAAATGATTAACCAAGGAGGCAACTCATTAACTGAATTTCGAACATCGACAACTGGTTAACCAAATGTCAGAGCGACAAATGATTAACCAAGGAGGCAACTCATTAACTGAAATTCGAACATCGACAACTGGGTAACCAAGAGTCAGAGCGACAAATAATTAACCAAGGAGGCAACTCATTAACTGAATTTCGAACATCGACAACTGGGTAACCAAAAGACACAGGGACAAATGAGTAACCAAAGGGCCAACTCATTAACTGAAATTTCAAAGAGGCTACTCATTAACTGAAATTTGAACATCGACAACTGGTTAACCAAATGTCAGAGCGACAAATGAGTAACCAAGCAGGCAACTGATTAACTGAAAACTTGTCATTCACATTTGGGACGGAATTCACGATGGGAATGTATTCGGCCCCCTTACCGGGCCTTGGGGTGCTGCTTTCCCGCTTGTGGAACCGAGTTGGGGTCGTCAAATGGCCTGGTGCATTGTTTGAAACACTGGTTAATGAGTTGTCAAGGTCGGAAATCATAGAACATAAGAGCAGCTCATTAACTGAAATTTTGAACATCGACAACTGGTTAACCAAGAGTCAGAGCGACAAATGATTAACCAAGGAGGCAACTCATTAACTGAATTTCGAACATCGACAACTGGATAACCAAAAGACACAGGGACAAATGAGTAACCAAAGGGCCAACTCATTAACTGAAATTTCAAAGAGGCAACTCATTAACTGTAATTTTGAACATCGACAACTGGTTAACCAAAAGCCAGAGCGACAAATGAGTAACCAAGGAGGCAACTCATTAACTGAATTTCGAACATCGACAACTGGGTAACCAAGAGTCAGAGCGACAAATGATTAACCAAGGAGGCAACTCATTAACTGAATTTCGAACATCGACAACTGGTTAACCAAAAGACACAGGGACAAATGAGTAACCAAAGGGCCAACTCATTAACTGAAATTTCAAAGAGGCAACTCATTAACTGAAATTTTGAACATCGACAACTGGTTAACCAAAAGCCAGAGCGACAAATGATTAACCAAGGAGGCAACTCATTAACTGAATTTCGAACATCGACAACTGGTTAACCAAAAGCCAGAGCGACAAATGATTAACCAAGGAGGCAACTCAGTAACTGAATTTCGAACATCGACAACTGGGTAACCAAGAGTCAGAGCGACAAATGATTAACCAAGGAGGCAACTCATTAACTGAATTTCGAACATCGACAACTGGTTAACCAAAAGACACAGGGACAAATGAGTAACCAAAGGGCCAACTCATTAACTGAAATTTCAAAGAGGCTACTCATTAACTGAAATTTGAACATCGACAACTGGGTAACCAAATGTCAGAGCGACAAATGATTAACCAAGCAGGCAACTGATTAACTGAAAACTTGTCATTCACATTTGGGACGGAATTCACGATGGGAATGTATTCGGCCCCCTTACCGGGCCTTGGGGTGCTGCTTTCCCGCTTGTGGAACAGAGTTGGGGTCGTCAAATGGCCTGGTGCATTGTTTGAAACACTGGTTAATGAGTTGTCAAGGTCGGAAATCATAGAACATAAGAGCAGCTCATTAACTGAAATTTTGAACATCGACAACTGGTTAACCAAGAGTCAGAGCGACAAATGATTAACCAAGGAGGCAACTCATTAACTGAATTTCGAACATCGACAACTGGTTAACCAAATGTCAGAGCGACAAATGATTAACCAAGGAGGCAACTCATTAACTGAATTTCGAACATCGACAACTGGTTAACCAAGAGTCAGAGCGACAAATGATTAACCAAGGAGGCAACTCATTAACTGAATTTCGAACATCGACAACTGGTTAACCAAAAGACACAGGGACAAATGAGTAACCAAAGGGCCAACTCATTAACTGAAATTTCAAAGAGGCTACTCATTAACTGAAATTTGAACATCGACAACTGGGTAACCAAATGTCAGAGCGACAAATGATTAACCAAGCAGGCAACTGATTAACTGAAAACTTGTCATTCACATTTGGGACGGAATTCACGATGGGAATGTATTCGGCCCCCTTACCGGGCCTTGGGGTGCTGCTTTCCCGCTTGTGGAACCGAGTTGGGGTCGTCAAATGGCCTGGTGCATTGTTTGAACCACTGGTTAATGAGTTGTCAAGGTCGGAAATCATAGAACATAAGAGCAGCTCATTAACTGAAATTTTGAACATCGACAACTGGTTAACCAAAAGCCAGAGCGACAAATGATTAACCAAGGAGGCAACTCATTAACTGAATTTCGAACATCGACAACTGGTTAACCAAAAGACACAGGGACAAATGAGTAACCAAAGGGCCAACTCATTAACTGAAATTTCAAAGAGGCAACTCATTAACTGAAATTTTGAACATCGACAACTGGTTAACCAAAAGCCAGAGCGACAAATGAGTAACCAAGGAGGCAACTCATTAACTGAATTTCGAACATCGACAACTGGGTAACCAAGAGTCAGAGCGACAAATGATTAACCAAGGAGGCAACTCATTAACTGAATTTCGAACATCGACAACTGGTTAACCAAAAGACACAGGGACAAATGAGTAACCAAAGGGCCAACTCATTAACTGAAATTTCAAAGAGGCAACTCATTAACTGAAATTTTGAACATCGACAACTGGTTAACCAAAAGCCAGAGCGACAAATGATTAACCAAGGAGGCAACTCATTAACTGAATTTCGAACATCGACAACTGGTTAACCAAAAGCCAGAGCGACAAATGATTAACCAAGGAGGCAACTCAGTAACTGAATTTCGAACATCGACAACTGGGTAACCAAGAGTCAGAGCGACAAATGATTAACCAAGGAGGCAACTCATTAACTGAATTTCGAACATCGACAACTGGTTAACCAAAAGACACAGGGACAAATGAGTAACCAAAGGGCCAACTCATTAACTGAAATTTCAAAGAGGCTACTCATTAACTGAAATTTGAACATCGACAACTGGGTAACCAAATGTCAGAGCGACAAATGATTAACCAAGCAGGCAACTGATTAACTGAAAACTTGTCATTCACATTTGGGACGGAATTCACGATGGGAATGTATTCGGCCCCCTTACCGGGCCTTGGGGTGCTGCTTTCCCGCTTGTGGAACCGAGTTGGGGTCGTCAAATGGCCTGGTGCATTGTTTGAAACACTGGTTAATGAGTTGTCAAGGTAGGAAATCATAGAACATAAGAGCAGCTCATTAACTGAAATTTTGAACATCGACAACTGGTTAACCAAAAGCCAGAGCGACAAATGATTAACCAAGGAGGCAACTCATTAACTGAATTTCGAACATCGACAACTGGCTAACCAAAAGACACAGGGACAAATGAGTAACCAAAGGGCCAACTCATTAACTGAAATTTCAAAGAGGCAACTCATTAACTGAAATTTTGAACATCGACAACTGGTTAACCAAAAGCCAGAGCGACAAATGATTAACCAAGGAGGCAACTCATTAACTGAATTTCGAACATCGACAACTGGTTAACCAAATGTCAGAGCGACAAATGATTAACCAAGGAGGCAACTCATTAACTGAAATTCGAACATCGACAACTGGGTAACCAAGAGTCAGAGCGACAAATAATTAACCAAGGAGGCAACTCATTAACTGAATTTCGAACATCGACAACTGGGTAACCAAAAGACACAGGGACAAATGAGTAACCAAAGGGCCAACTCATTAACTGAAATTTCAAAGAGGCTACTCATTAACTGAAATTTGAACATCGACAACTGGTTAACCAAATGTCAGAGCGACAAATGAGTAACCAAGCAGGCAACTGATTAACTGAAAACTTGTCATTCACATTTGGGACGGAATTCACGATGGGAATGTATTCGGCCCCCTTACCGGGCCTTGGGGTGCTGCTTTCCCGCTTGTGGAACCGAGTTGGGGTCGTCAAATGGCCTGGTGCATTGTTTGAAACACTGGTTAATGAGTTGTCAAGGTCGGAAATCATAGAACATAAGAGCAGCTCATTAACTGAAATTTTGAACATCGACAACTGGTTAACCAAAAGCCAGAGCGACAAATGATTAACCAAGGAGGCAACTCATTAACTGAATTTCGAACATCGACAACTGGTTAACCAAAAGCCAGAGCGACAAATGATTAACCAAGGAGGCAACTCATTAACTGAATTTCGAACATCGACAACTGGTTAACCAAATGTCAGAGCGACAAATGATTAACCAAGGAGGCAACTCAATAACTGAATTTCGAACATCGACAACTGGTTAACCAAAAGCCAGAGCGACAAATGATTAACCAAGGAGGCAACTCATTAACTGAATTTCGAACATCGACAACTGGTTAACCAAAAGACACAGGGACAAATGAGTAACCAAAGGGCCAACTCATTAACTGAAATTTCAAAGAGGCAACTCATTAACTGAAATTTTGAACATCGACAACTGGTTAACCAAAAGCCAGAGCGACAAATGATTAACCAAGCAGGCAACTGAGTAACTGAAAACTTGTCATTCACATTTGGGACGGAATTCACGATGGGAATGTATTCGGCCCCCTTACCGGGCCTTGGGGTGCTGCTTTCCCGCTTGTGGAACCGAGTTGGGGTCGTCAAATGGCCTGGTGCATTGTTTGAAACACTGGTTAATGAGTTGTCAAGGTCGGAAATCATAGAACATAAGAGCAGCTCATTAACTGAAATTTTGAACATCGACAACTGGGTAACCAAGAGTCAGAGCGACAAATGATTAACCAAGGAGGCAACTCAATAACTGAATTTCGAACATCGACAACTGGTTAACCAAAAGACACAGGGACAAATGAGTAACCAAAGGGCCAACTCATTAACTGAAATTTCAAAGAGGCAACTCATTAACTGAAATTTTGAACATCGACAACTGGTTAACCAAAAGCCAGAGCGACAAATGATTAACCAAGGAGGCAACTCATTAACTGAATTTCGAACATCGACAACTGGTTAACCAAATGTCAGAGCGACAAATGATTAACCAAGGAGGCAACTCAATAACTGAATTTCGAACATCGACAACTGGTTAACCAAGAGTCAGGGCGACAAATGATTAACCAAGGAGGCAACTCATTAACTGAATTTCGAACATCGACAACTGGGTAACCAAAAGACACAGGGACAAATGAGTAACCAAAGGGCCAACTCATTAACTGAAATTTCAAAGAGGCAACTCATTAACTGAAATTTCGAACATCGACAACTGGTTAACCAAAAGCCAGAGCGACAAATGATTAACCAAGGAGGCAACTCATTAACTGAATTTCGAACATCGACAACTGGTTAACCAAGAGTCAGAGCGACAAATGATTAACCAAGGAGGCAACTCATTAACTGAATTTCGAACATCGACAACTGTTTAACCAAGAGTCAGAGCGACAAATGATTAACCAAGGAGGCAACTCATTAACTGAATTTCGAACATCGACAACTGGTTAACCAAAAGACACAGGGACAAATGAGTAACCAAAGGGCCAACTCATTAACTGAAATTTCAAAGAGGCAACTCATTAACTGAAATTTTGAACATCGACAACTGGTTAACCAAAAGCCAGAGCGACAAATGATTAACCAAGGAGGCAACTCATTAACTGAATTTCGAACATCGACAACTGGTTAACCAAGAGTCAGGGCGACAAATGATTAACCAAGGAGGCAACTCATTAACTGAATTTCGAACATCGACAACTGGGTAACCAAAAGACACAGGGACAAATGAGTAACCAAAGGGCCAACTCATTAACTGAAATTTCAAAGAGGCAACTCATTAACTGAAATTTTGAACATCGACAACTGGTTAACCAAATGTCAGAGCGACAAATGAGTAACCAAGCAGGCAACTGATTAACTGAAAACTTGTCATTCACATTTGGGACGGAATTCAGGATGGGAATGTATTCGGCCCCCTTCCCGGGCCTTGGGGTGCTGCTTTCCCGCTTGTGGAACCGAGTTGGGGTCGTCAAATGGCCTGGTGCATTGTTTGAAACACTGGTTAATGAGTTGTCAAGGTCGGAAATCATAGAACATAAGAGCAGCTCATTAACTGAAATTTTGAACATCGACAACTGGTTAACCAAAAGCCAGAGCGACAAATGATTAACCAAGGAGGCAACTCATTAACTGAATTTCGAACATCGACAACTGGTTAACCAAAAGACACAGGGACAAATGAGTAACCAAAGGGCCAACTCATTAACTGAAATTTCAAAGAGGCAACTCATTAACTGAAATTTTGAACATCGACAACTGGTTAACCAAAAGCCAGAGCGACAAATGATTAACCAAGGAGGCAACTCATTAACTGAATTTCGAACATCGACAACTGGTTAACCAAATGTCAGAGCGACAAATGATTAACCAAGGAGGCAACTCATTAACTGAAATTCGAACATCGACAACTGGGTAACCAAGAGTCAGAGCGACAAATAATTAACCAAGGAGGCAACTCATTAACTGAATTTCGAACATCGACAACTGGGTAACCAAAAGACACAGGGACAAATGAGTAACCAAAGGGCCAACTCATTAACTGAAATTTCAAAGAGGCTACTCATTAACTGAAATTTGAACATCGACAACTGGTTAACCAAATGTCAGAGCGACAAATGAGTAACCAAGCAGGCAACTGATTAACTGAAAACTTGTCATTCACATTTGGGACGGAATTCACGATGGGAATGTATTCGGCCCCCTTACCGGGCCTTGGGGTGCTGCTTTCCCGCTTGTGGAACCGAGTTGGGGTCGTCAAATGGCCTGGTGCATTGTTTGAAACACTGGTTAATGAGTTGTCAAGGTCGGAAATCATAGAACATAAGAGCAGCTCATTAACTGAAATTTTGAACATCGACAACTGGTTAACCAAGAGTCAGAGCGACAAATGATTAACCAAGGAGGCAACTCATTAACTGAATTTCGAACATCGACAACTGGATAACCAAAAGACACAGGGACAAATGAGTAACCAAAGGGCCAACTCATTAACTGAAATTTCAAAGAGGCAACTCATTAACTGTAATTTTGAACATCGACAACTGGTTAACCAAAAGCCAGAGCGACAAATGAGTAACCAAGGAGGCAACTCATTAACTGAATTTCGAACATCGACAACTGGGTAACCAAGAGTCAGAGCGACAAATGATTAACCAAGGAGGCAACTCATTAACTGAATTTCGAACATCGACAACTGGTTAACCAAAAGACACAGGGACAAATGAGTAACCAAAGGGCCAACTCATTAACTGAAATTTCAAAGAGGCAACTCATTAACTGAAATTTTGAACATCGACAACTGGTTAACCAAAAGCCAGAGCGACAAATGATTAACCAAGGAGGCAACTCATTAACTGAATTTCGAACATCGACAACTGGTTAACCAAAAGCCAGAGCGACAAATGATTAACCAAGGAGGCAACTCAGTAACTGAATTTCGAACATCGACAACTGGGTAACCAAGAGTCAGAGCGACAAATGATTAACCAAGGAGGCAACTCATTAACTGAATTTCGAACATCGACAACTGGTTAACCAAAAGACACAGGGACAAATGAGTAACCAAAGGGCCAACTCATTAACTGAAATTTCAAAGAGGCTACTCATTAACTGAAATTTGAACATCGACAACTGGGTAACCAAATGTCAGAGCGACAAATGATTAACCAAGCAGGCAACTGATTAACTGAAAACTTGTCATTCACATTTGGGACGGAATTCACGATGGGAATGTATTCGGCCCCCTTACCGGGCCTTGGGGTGCTGCTTTCCCGCTTGTGGAACCGAGTTGGGGTCGTCAAATGGCCTGGTGCATTGTTTGAAACACTGGTTAATGAGTTGTCAAGGTCGGAAATCATAGAACATAAGAGCAGCTCATTAACTGAAATTTTGAACATCGACAACTGGTTAACCAAGAGTCAGAGCGACAAATGATTAACCAAGGAGGCAACTCATTAACTGAATTTCGAACATCGACAACTGGTTAACCAAATGTCAGAGCGACAAATGATTAACCAAGGAGGCAACTCATTAACTGAATTTCGAACATCGACAACTGGTTAACCAAGAGTCAGAGCGACAAATGATTAACCAAGGAGGCAACTCATTAACTGAATTTCGAACATCGACAACTGGTTAACCAAAAGACACAGGGACAAATGAGTAACCAAAGGGCCAACTCATTAACTGAAATTTCAAAGAGGCTACTCATTAACTGAAATTTGAACATCGACAACTGGGTAACCAAATGTCAGAGCGACAAATGATTAACCAAGCAGGCAACTGATTAACTGAAAACTTGTCATTCACATTTGGGACGGAATTCACGATGGGAATGTATTCGGCCCCCTTACCGGGCCTTGGGGTGCTGCTTTCCCGCTTGTGGAACCGAGTTGGGGTCGTCAAATGGCCTGGTGCATTGTTTGAACCACTGGTTAATGAGTTGTCAAGGTCGGAAATCATAGAACATAAGAGCAGCTCATTAACTGAAATTTTGAACATCGACAACTGGTTAACCAAAAGCCAGAGCGACAAATGATTAACCAAGGAGGCAACTCATTAACTGAATTTCGAACATCGACAACTGGTTAACCAAAAGACACAGGGACAAATGAGTAACCAAAGGGCCAACTCATTAACTGAAATTTCAAAGAGGCAACTCATTAACTGAAATTTTGAACATCGACAACTGGTTAACCAAAAGCCAGAGCGACAAATGATTAACCAAGGAGGCAACTCATTAACTGAATTTCGAACATCGACAACTGGGTAACCAAGAGTCAGAGCGACAAATGATTAACCAAGGAGGCAACTCATTAACTGAATTTCGAACATCGACAACTGGTTAACCAAAAGACACAGGGACAAATGAGTAACCAAAGGGCCAACTCATTAACTGAAATTTCAAAGAGGCAACTCATTAACTGAAATTTTGAACATCGACAACTGGTTAACCAAAAGCCAGAGCGACAAATGATTAACCAAGGAGGCAACTCATTAACTGAATTTCGAACATCGACAACTGGTTAACCAAAAGCCAGAGCGACAAATGATTAACCAAGGAGGCAACTCAGTAACTGAATTTCGAACATCGACAACTGGGTAACCAAGAGTCAGAGCGACAAATGATTAACCAAGGAGGCAACTCATTAACTGAATTTCGAACATCGACAACTGGTTAACCAAAAGACACAGGGACAAATGAGTAACCAAAGGGCCAACTCATTAACTGAAATTTCAAAGAGGCTACTCATTAACTGAAATTTGAACATCGACAACTGGGTAACCAAATGTCAGAGCGACAAATGATTAACCAAGCAGGCAACTGATTAACTGAAAACTTGTCATTCACATTTGGGACGGAATTCACGATGGGAATGTATTCGGCCCCCTTACCGGGCCTTGGGGTGCTGCTTTCCCGCTTGTGGAACCGAGTTGGGGTCGTCAAATGGCCTGGTGCATTGTTTGAAACACTGGTTAATGAGTTGTCAAGGTAGGAAATCATAGAACATAAGAGCAGCTCATTAACTGAAATTTTGAACATCGACAACTGGTTAACCAAAAGCCAGAGCGACAAATGATTAACCAAGGAGGCAACTCATTAACTGAATTTCGAACATCGACAACTGGCTAACCAAAAGACACAGGGACAAATGAGTAACCAAAGGGCCAACTCATTAACTGAAATTTCAAAGAGGCAACTCATTAACTGAAATTTTGAACATCGACAACTGGTTAACCAAAAGCCAGAGCGACAAATGATAAACCAAGGAGGCAACTCATTAACTGAATTTCGAACATCGACAACTGGTTAACCAAATGTCAGAGCGACAAATGATTAACCAAGGAGGCAACTCATTAACTGAAATTCGAACATCGACAACTGGGTAACCAAGAGTCAGAGCGACAAATAATTAACCAAGGAGGCAACTCATTAACTGAATTTCGAACATCGACAACTGGGTAACCAAAAGACACAGGGACAAATGAGTAACCAAAGGGCCAACTCATTAACTGAAATTTCAAAGAGGCTACTCATTAACTGAAATTTGAACATCGACAACTGGTTAACCAAATGTCAGAGCGACAAATGAGTAACCAAGCAGGCAACTGATTAACTGAAAACTTGTCATTCACATTTGGGACGGAATTCACGATGGGAATGTATTCGGCCCCCTTACCGGGCCTTGGGGTGCTGCTTTCCCGCTTGTGGAACCGAGTTGGAGTCGTCAAATGGCCTGGTGCATTGTTTGAAACACTGGTTAATGAGTTGTCAAGGTCGGAAATCATAGAACATAAGAGCAGCTCATTAACTGAAATTTTGAACATCGACAACTGGTTAACCAAGAGTCAGAGCGACAAATGATTAACCAAGGAGGCAACTCATTAACTGAATTTCGAACATCGACAACTGGATAACCAAAAGACACAGGGACAAATGAGTAACCAAAGGGCCAACTCATTAACTGAAATTTCAAAGAGGCAACTCATTAACTGTAATTTTGAACATCGACAACTGGTTAACCAAAAGCCAGAGCGACAAATGAGTAACCAAGGAGGCAACTCATTAACTGAATTTCGAACATCGACAACTGGGTAACCAAGAGTCAGAGCGACAAATGATTAACCAAGGAGGCAACTCATTAACTGAATTTCGAACATCGACAACTGGTTAACCAAAAGACACAGGGACAAATGAGTAACCAAAGGGCCAACTCATTAACTGAAATTTCAAAGAGGCAACTCATTAACTGAAATTTTGAACATCGACAACTGGTTAACCAAAAGCCAGAGCGACAAATGATTAACCAAGGAGGCAACTCATTAACTGAATTTCGAACATCGACAACTGGTTAACCAAAAGCCAGAGCGACAAATGATTAACCAAGGAGGCAACTCAGTAACTGAATTTCGAACATCGACAACTGGGTAACCAAGAGTCAGAGCGACAAATGATTAACCAAGGAGGCAACTCATTAACTGAATTTCGAACATCGACAACTGGTTAACCAAAAGCCAGAGCGACAAATGATTAACCAAGGAGGCAACTCATTAACTGAATTTCGAACATCGACAACTGGTTAACCAAATGTCAGAGCGACAAATGATTAACCAAGGAGGCAACTCATTAACTGAAATTCGAACATCGACAACTGGGTAACCAAGAGTCAGAGCGACAAATAATTAACCAAGGAGGCAACTCATTAACTGAATTTCGAACATCGACAACTGGGTAACCAAAAGACACAGGGACAAATGAGTAACCAAAGGGCCAACTCATTAACTGAAATTTCAAAGAGGCTACTCATTAACTGAAATTTGAACATCGACAACTGGTTAACCAAATGTCAGAGCGACAAATGAGTAACCAAGCAGGCAACTGATTAACTGAAAACTTGTCATTCACATTTGGGACGGAATTCACGATGGGAATGTATTCGGCCCCCTTACCGGGCCTTGGGGTGCTGCTTTCCCGCTTGTGGAACCGAGTTGGGGTCGTCAAATGGCCTGGTGCATTGTTTGAAACACTGGTTAATGAGTTGTCAAGGTCGGAAATCATAGAACATAAGAGCAGCTCATTAACTGAAATTTTGAACATCGACAACTGGTTAACCAAAAGCCAGAGCGACAAATGATTAACCAAGGAGGCAACTCATTAACTGAATTTCGAACATCGACAACTGGTTAACCAAAAGCCAGAGCGACAAATGATTAACCAAGGAGGCAACTCATTAACTGAATTTCGAACATCGACAACTGGTTAACCAAATGTCAGAGCGACAAATGATTAACCAAGGAGGCAACTCAATAACTGAATTTCGAACATCGACAACTGGTTAACCAAAAGCCAGAGCGACAAATGATTAACCAAGGAGGCAACTCATTAACTGAATTTCGAACATCGACAACTGGTTAACCAAAAGACACAGGGACAAATGAGTAACCAAAGGGCCAACTCATTAACTGAAATTTCAAAGAGGCAACTCATTAACTGAAATTTTGAACATCGACAACTGGATAACCAAAAGCCAGAGCGACAAATGATTAACCAAGCAGGCAACTGATTAACTGAAAACTTGTCATTCACATTTGGGACGGAATTCACGATGGGAATGTATTCGGCCCCCTTACCGGGCCTTGGGGTGCTGCTTTCCCGCTTGTGGAACCGAGTTGGGGTCGTCAAATGGCCTGGTGCATTGTTTGAAACACTGGTTAATGAGTTGTCAAGGTCGGAAATCATAGAACATAAGAGCAGCTCATTAACTGAAATTTTGAACATCGACAACTGGGTAACCAAGAGTCAGAGCGACAAATGATTAACCAAGGAGGCAACTCATTAACTGAATTTCGAACATCGACAACTGGTTAACCAAAAGACACAGGGACAAATGAGTAACCAAAGGGCCAACTCATTAACTGAAATTTCAAAGAGGCAACTCATTAACTGAAATTTTGAACATCGACAACTGGTTAACCAAAAGCCAGAGCGACAAATGATTAACCAAGGAGGCAACTCATTAACTGAATTTCGAACATCGACAACTGGCTAACCAAATGTCAGAGCGACAAATGATTAACCAAGGAGGCAACTCATTAACTGAATTTCGAACATCGACAACTGGTTAACCAAAAGCCAGAGCGACAAATGATTAACCAAGGAGGCAACTCATTAACTGAATTTCGAACATCGACAACTGGTTAACCAAATGTCAGAGCGACAAATGATTAACCAAGGAGGCAACTCAGTAACTGAATTTCGAACATCGACAACTGGTTAACCAAGAGTCAGGGCGACAAATGATTAACCAAGGAGGCAACTCATTAACTGAATTTCGAACATCGACAACTGGGTAACCAAAAGACACAGGGACAAATGAGTAACCAAAGGGCCAACTCATTAACTGAAATTTCAAAGAGGCTACTCATTAACTGAAATTTGAACATCGACAACTGGTTAACCAAATGTCAGAGCGACAAATGAGTAACCAAGCAGGCAACTGATTAACTGAAAACTTGTCATTCACATTTGGGACGGAATTCACGATGGGAATGTATTCGGCCCCCTTACCGGGCCTTGGGGTGCTGCTTTCCCGCTTGTGGAACCGAGTTGGGGTCGTCAAATGGCCTGGTGCATTGTTTGAAACACTGGTTAATGAGTTGTCAAGGTCGGAAATCATAGAACATAAGAGCAGCTCATTAACTGAAATTTTGAACATCGACAACTGGTTAACCAAAAGCCAGAGCGACAAATGATTAACCAAGGAGGCAACTCATTAACTGAATTTCGAACATCGACAACTGGTTAACCAAAAGACACAGGGACAAATGAGTAACCAAAGTGCCAACTCATTAACTGAAATTTCAAAGAGGCAACTCATTAACTGAAATTTTGAACATCGACAACTGGTTAACCAAAAGCCAGAGCGACAAATGATTAACCAAGGAGGCAACTCAATAACTGAATTTCGAACATCGACAACTGATTAACCAAGAGTCAGAGCGACAAATGATTAACCAAGGAGGCAACTCATTAGCTGAATTTCGAACATCGACAACTGGTTAACCAAGAGTCAGAGCGACAAATGATTAACCAAGGAGGCAACTCATTAACTGAATTTCGAACATCGACAACTGGTTAACCAAAAGACACAGGGACAAATGAGTAACCAAAGGGCCAACTCATTAACTGAAATTTCAAAGAGGCAACTCATTAACTGAAATTTTGAACATCGACAACTGGATAACCAAAAGCCAGAGCGACAAATGATTAACCAAGGAGGCAACTCATTAACTGAATTTCGAACATCGACAACTGGTTAACCAAGAGTCAGGGCGACAAATGATTAACCAAGGAGGCAACTCATTAACTGAATTTCGAACATCGACAACTGGTTAACCAAGAGTCAGAGCGACAAATGATTAACCAAGGAGGCAACTTAGTAACTGAATTTCGAACATCGACAACTGGGTAACCAAAAGACACAGGGACAAATGAGTAACCAAAGGGCCAACTCATTAACTGAAATTTCAAAGAGGCTACTCATTAACTGAAATTTGAACATCGACAACTGGGTAACCAAATGTCAGAGCGACAAATGATTAACCAAGCAGGCAACTGATTAACTGAAAACTTGTCATTCACATTTGGGACGGAATTCACGATGGGAATGTATTCGGCCCCCTTACCGGGCCTTGGGGTGCTGCTTTCCCGCTTGTGGAACCGAGTTGGGGTCGTCAAATGGCCTGGTGCATTGTTTGAAACACTGGTTAATGAGTTGTCAAGGTCGGAAATCATAGAACATAAGAGCAGCTCATTAACTGAAATTTTGAACATCGACAACTGGTTAACCAAAAGCCAGAGCGACAAATGATTAACCAAGGAGGCAACTCATTAACTGAATTTCGAACATCGACAACTGGGTAACCAAAAGACACAGGGACAAATGAGTAACCAAAGGGCCAACTCATTAACTGAAATTTCAAAGAGGCTACTCATTAACTGAAATTTGAACATCGACAACTGGTTAACCAAATGTCAGAGCGACAAATGAGTAACCAAGCAGGCAACTGATTAACTGAAAACTTGTCATTCACATTTGGGACGGAATTCACGATGGGAATGTATTCGGCCCCCTTACCGGGCCTTGGGGTGCTGCTTTCCCGCTTGTGGAACCGAGTTGGGGTCGTCAAATGGCCTGGTGCATTGTTTGAAACACTGGTTAATGAGTTGTCAAGGTCGGAAATCATAGAACATAAGAGCAGCTCATTAACTGAAATTTTGAACATCGACAACTGGTTAACCAAAAGCCAGAGCGACAAATGATTAACCAAGGAGGCAACTCATTAACTGAATTTCGAACATCGACAACTGGTTAACCAAAAGACACAGGGACAAATGAGTAACCAAAGTGCCAACTCATTAACTGAAATTTCAAAGAGGCAACTCATTAACTGAAATTTTGAACATCGACAACTGGTTAACCAAAAGCCAGAGCGACAAATGATTAACCAAGGAGGCAACTCAATAACTGAATTTCGAACATCGACAACTGATTAACCAAGAGTCAGAGCGACAAATGATTAACCAAGGAGGCAACTCATTAACTGAATTTCGAACATCGACAACTGGTTAACCAAGAGTCAGAGCGACAAATGATTAACCAAGGAGGCAACTCATTAACTGAATTTCGAACATCGACAACTGGTTAACCAAAAGACACAGGGACAAATGAGTAACCAAAGGGCCAACTCATTAACTGAAATTTCAAAGAGGCAACTCATTAACTGAAATTTTGAACATCGACAACTGGATAACCAAAAGCCAGAGCGACAAATGATTAACCAAGGAGGCAACTCATTAACTGAATTTCGAACATCGACAACTGGTTAACCAAGAGTCAGGGCGACAAATGATTAACCAAGGAGGCAACTCATTAACTGAATTTCGAACATCGACAACTGGTTAACCAAGAGTCAGAGCGACAAATGATTAACCAAGGAGGCAACTTAGTAACTGAATTTCGAACATCGACAACTGGGTAACCAAAAGACACAGGGACAAATGAGTAACCAAAGGGCCAACTCATTAACTGAAATTTCAAAGAGGCTACTCATTAACTGAAATTTGAACATCGACAACTGGGTAACCAAATGTCAGAGCGACAAATGATTAACCAAGCAGGCAACTGATTAACTGAAAACTTGTCATTCAC
The DNA here is from genome assembly GCF_052327205.1 of Somniosus microcephalus. Taxonomy (NCBI): domain Eukaryota; kingdom Metazoa; phylum Chordata; class Chondrichthyes; order Squaliformes; family Somniosidae; genus Somniosus; species Somniosus microcephalus. Next base: position 16,003 of record NW_028225891.1, read on the forward strand.
ATTTGGGACGGAATTCACGATGGGAATGTATTCGGCCCCCTTACCGGGCCTTGGGGTGCTGCTTTCCCGCTTGTGGAACCGAGTTGGGGTCGTCAAATGGCCTGGTGCATTGTTTGAAACACTGGTTAATGAGTTGTCAAGGTCGGAAATCATAGAACATAAGAGCAGCTCATTAACTGAAATTTTGAACATCGACAACTGGTTAACCAAAAGCCAGAGCGACAAATGATTAACCAAGGAGGCAACTCATTAACTGAATTTCGAACATCGACAACTGGGTAACCAAAAGACACAGGGACAAATGAGTAACCAAAGGGCCAACTCATTAACTGAAATTTCAAAGAGGCAACTCAATAACTGAAATTTTGAACATCGACAACTGGTTAACCAAAAGCCAGAGCGACAAATGATTAACCAAGGAGGCAACTCATTAACTGAATTTCGAACATCGACAACTGGTTAACCAAATGTCAGAGCGACAAATGAGTAACCAAGCAGGCAACTGATTAACTGAAAACTTGTCATTCACATTTGGGACGGAATTCACGATGGGAATGTATTCGGCCCCCTTACCGGGCCTTGGGGTGCTGCTTTCCCGCTTGTGGAACCGAGTTGGGGTCGTCAAATGGCCTGGTGCATTGTTTGAAACACTGGTTAATGAGTTGTCAAGGTCGGAAATCATAGAACATAAGAGCAGCTCATTAACTGAAATTTTGAACATCGACAACTGGTTAACCAAAAGCCAGAGCGACAAATGATTAACCAAGGAGGCAACTCATTAACTGAATTTCGAACATCGACAACTGGTTAACCAAGAGTCAGGGCGACAAATGATTAACCAAGGAGGCAACTCATTAACTGAATTTCGAACATCGACAACTGGGTAACCAAAAGACACAGGGACAAATGAGTAACCAAAGGGCCAACTCATTAACTGAAATTTCAAAGAGGCAACTCATTAACTGTAATTTTGAACATCGACAACTGGGTAACCAAAAGCCAGAGCGACAAATGATTAACCAAGGAGGCAACTCATTAACTGAATTTCGAACATCGACAACTGGGTAACCAAATGTCAGAGCGACAAATGATTAACCAAGGAGGCAACTCAGTAACTGAATTTCGAACATCGACAACTGGTTAACCAAGAGTCAGGGCGACAAATGATTAACCAAGGAGGCAACTCATTAACTGAATTTCGAACATCGACAACTGGGTAACCAAAAGACACAGGGACAAATGAGTAACCAAAGGGCCAACTCATTAACTGAAATTTCAAAGAGGCTACTCATTAACTGAAATTTGAACATCGACAACTGGTTAACCAAATGTCAGAGCGACAAATGAGTAACCAAGCAGGCAACTGATTAACTGAAAACTTGTCATTCACATTTGGGACGGAATTCACGATGGGAATGTATTCGGCCCCCTTACCGGGCCTTGGGGTGCTGCTTTCCCGCTTGTGGAACCGAGTTGGGGTCGTCAAATGGCCTGGTGCATTGTTTGAAACACTGGTTAATGAGTTGTCAAGGTCGGAAATCATAGAACATAAGAGCAGCTCATTAACTGAAATTTTGAACATCGACAACTGGTTAACCAAAAGCCAGAGCGACAAATGATTAACCAAGGAGGCAACTCATTAACTGAATTTCGAACATCGACAACTGGCTAACCAAAAGACACAGGGACAAATGAGTAACCAAAGGGCCAACTCATTAACTGAAATTTCAAAGAGGCAACTCATTAACTGAAATTTTGAACATCGACAACTGGTTAACCAAAAGCCAGAGCGACAAATGATTAACCAAGGAGGCAACTCATTAACTGAATTTCGAACATCGACAACTGGTTAACCAAATGTCAGAGCGACAAATGATTAACCAAGGAGGCAACTCATTAACTGAATTTCGAACATCGACAACTGGTTAACCAAGAGTCAGAGCGACAAATGATTAACCAAGGAGGCAACTCATTAACTGAATTTCGAACATCGACAACTGGGTAACCAAAAGACACAGGGACAAATGAGTAACCAAAGGGCCAACTCATTAACTGAAATTTCAAAGAGGCTACTCATTAACTGAAATTTGAACATCGACAACTGGTTAACCAAATGTCAGAGCGACAAATGAGTAACCAAGCAGGCAACTGATTAACTGAAAACTTGTCATTCACATTTGGGACGGAATTCACGATGGGAATGTATTCGGCCCCCTTACCGGGCCTTGGGGTGCTGCTTTCCCGCTTGTGGAACCGAGTTGGGGTCGTCAAATGGCCTGGTGCATTGTTTGAAACACTGGTTAATGAGTTGTCAAGGTCGGAAATCATAGAACATAAGAGCAGCTCATTAACTGAAATTTTGAACATCGACAACTGGTTAACCAAAAGCCAGAGCGACAAATGATTAACCAAGGAGGCAACTCATTAACTGAATTTCGAACATCGACAACTGGTTAACCAAAAGACACAGGGACAAATGAGTAACCAAAGGGCCAACTCATTAACTGAAATTTCAAAGAGGCAACTCAATAACTGAAATTTTGAACATCGACAACTGGATAACCAAAAGCCAGAGCGACAAATGATTAACCAAGGAGGCAACTCATTAACTGAATTTCGAACATCGACAACTGGATAACCAAATGTCAGAGCGACAAATGATTAACCAAGGAGGCAACTCATTAACTGAATTTCGAACATCGACAACTGGGTAACCAAGAGTCAGGGCGACAAATGATTAACCAAGGAGGCAACTCATTAACTGAATTTCGAACATCGACAACTGGGTAACCAAAAGACACAGGGACAAATGAGTAACCAAAGGGCCAACTCATTAACTGAAATTTCAAAGAGGCAACTCATTAACTGAAATTTTGAACATCGACAACTGGTTAACCAAATGTCAGAGCGACAAATGAGTAACCAAGCAGGCAACTGATTAACTGAAAACTTGTCATTCACATTTGGGACGGAATTCACGATGGGAATGTATTCGGCCCCCTTACCGGGCCTTGGGGTGCTGCTTTCCCGCTTGTGGAACCGAGTTGGGGTCGTCAAATGGCCTGGTGCATTGTTTGAAACACTGGTTACTGAGTTGTCAAGGTAGGAAATCATAGAACATAAGAGCAGCTCATTAACTGAAATTTTGAACATCGACAACTGGTTAACCAAAAGCCAGAGCGACAAATGAATAACCAAGGAGGCAACTCATTAACTGAATTTCGAACATCGACAACTGGTTAACCAAAAGACACAGGGACAAATGAGTAACCAAAGGGCCAACTCATTAACTGAAATTTCAAAGAGGCAACTCATTAACTGAAATTTTGAACATCGACAACTGGTTAACCAAAAGCCAGAGCGACAAATGAGTAACCAAGGAGGCAACTCATTAACTGAATTTCGAACATCGACAACTGGTTAACCAAATGTCAGAGCGACAAATGATAAACCAAGGAGGCAACTCATTAACTGAATTTCGAACATCGACAACTGGTTAACCAAGAGTCAGGGCGACAAATGATTAACCAAGGAGGCAACTCATTAACTGAATTTCGAACATCGACAACTGGGTAACCAAAAGACACAGGGACAAATGAGTAACCAAAGGGCCAACTCATTAACTGAAATTTCAAAGAGGCTACTCATTAACTGAAATTTGAACATCGACAACTGGTTAACCAAATGTCAGAGCGACAAATGAGTAACCAAGCAGGCAACTGATTAACTGAAAACTTGTCATTCACATTAGGGACGGAATTCACGATGGGAATGTATTCGGCCCCCTTACCGGGCCTTGGGGTGCTGCTTTCCCGCTTGTGGAACCGAGTTGGGGTCGTCAAATGGCCTGGTGCATTGTTTGAAACACTGGTTAATGAGTTGTCAAGGTCGGAAATCATAGAACATAAGAGCAGCTCATTAACTGAAATTTTGAACATCGACAACTGGTTAACCAAAAGCCAGAGCGACAAATGATTAACCAAGGAGGCAACTCATTAACTGAATTTCGAACATCGACAACTGGTTAACCAAAAGACACAGGGACAAATGAGTAACCAAAGGGCCAACTCATTAACTGAAATTTCAAAGAGGCAACTCATTAACTGAAATTTTGAACATCGACAACTGGTTAACCAAAAGCCAGAGCGACAAATGATTAACCAAGGAGGCAACTCATTAACTGAATTTCGAACATCGACAACTGGTTAACCAAAAGACACAGGGACAAATGAGTAACCAAAGGGCCAACTCATTAACTGAAATTTCAAAGAGGCAACTCATTAACTGAAATTTTGAACATCGACAACTGGTTAACCAAAAGCCAGAGCGACAAATGATTAACCAAGGAGGCAACTCATTAACTGAATTTCGAACATCGACAACTGGGTAACCAAAAGACACAGGGACAAATGAGAAACCAAAGGGCCAACTCATTAACTGAAATTTCAAAGAGGCTACTCATTAACTGAAATTTGAACATCGACAACTGGTTAACCAAATGTCAGAGCGACAAATGAGTAACCAAGCAGGCAACTGATTAACTGAAAACTTGTCATTCACATTAGGGACGGAATTCACGATGGGAATGTATTCGGCCCCCTTACCGGGCCTTGGGGTGCTGCTTTCCCGCTTGTGGAACCGAGTTGGGGTCGTCAAATGGCCTGGTGCATTGTTTGAAACACTGGTTAATGAGTTGTCAAGGTCGGAAATCATAGAACATAAGAGCAGCTCATTAACTGAAATTTTGAACATCGACAACTGGTTAACCAAAAGCCAGAGCGACAAATGATTAACCAAGGAGTCAACTCAGTAACTGAATTTCGAACATCGAAAACTGGCTAACCAAATGTCAGAGCGACAAATGATTAACCAAGGAGGCAACTCATTAACTGAATTTCGAACATCGACAACTGGTTAACCAAGAGTCAGAGCGACAAATGAGTAACCAAGGAGGCAACTCATTAACTGAATTTCGAACATCGACAACTGGGTAACCAAAAGACACAGGGACAAATGAGTAACCAAAGGGCCAACTCATTAACTGAAATTTCAAAGAGGCTACTCATTAACTGAAATTTGAACATCGACAACTGGTTAACCAAATGTCAGAGCGACAAATGAGTAACCAAGCAGGCAACTGATTAACTGAAAACTTGTCATTCACATTTGGGACGGAATTCACGATGGGAATGTATTCGGCCCCCTTACCGGGCCTTGGGGTGCTGCTTTCCCGCTTGTGGAACCGAGTTGGGGTCGTCAAATGGCCTGGTGCATTGTTTGAAACACTGGTTAATGAGTTGTCAAGGTCGGAAATCATAGAACATAAGAGCAGCTCATTAACTGAAATTTTGAACATCGACAACTGGTTAACCAAAAGCCAGAGCGACAAATGATTAACCAAGGAGGCAACTCATTAACTGAATTTCGAACATCGACAACTGGTTAACCAAAAGACACAGGGACAAATGAGTAACCAAAGGGCCAACTCATTAACTGAAATTTCAAAGAGGCAACTCATTAACTGAAATTTTGAACATCGACAACTGGTTAACCAAAAGCCAGAGCGACAAATGATTAACCAAGGAGGCAACTCATTAACTGAATTTCGAACATCGACAACTGGTTAACCAAATGTCAGAGCGACAAATGATTAACCAAGGAGGCAACTCATTAACTGAAATTCGAACATCGACAACTGGGTAACCAAGAGTCAGAGCGACAAATAATTAACCAAGGAGGCAACTCATTAACTGAATTTCGAACATCGACAACTGGGTAACCAAAAGACACAGGGACAAATGAGTAACCAAAGGGCCAACTCATTAACTGAAATTTCAAAGAGGCTACTCATTAACTGAAATTTGAACATCGACAACTGGTTAACCAAATGTCAGAGCGACAAATGAGTAACCAAGCAGGCAACTGATTAACTGAAAACTTGTCATTCACATTTGGGACGGAATTCACGATGGGAATGTATTCGGCCCCCTTACCGGGCCTTGGGGTGCTGCTTTCCCGCTTGTGGAACCGAGTTGGGGTCGTCAAATGGCCTGGTGCATTGTTTGAAACACTGGTTAATGAGTTGTCAAGGTCGGAAATCATAGAACATAAGAGCAGCTCATTAACTGAAATTTTGAACATCGACAACTGGTTAACCAAGAGTCAGAGCGACAAATGATTAACCAAGGAGGCAACTCATTAACTGAATTTCGAACATCGACAACTGGATAACCAAAAGACACAGGGACAAATGAGTAACCAAAGGGCCAACTCATTAACTGAAATTTCAAAGAGGCAACTCATTAACTGTAATTTTGAACATCGACAACTGGTTAACCAAAAGCCAGAGCGACAAATGAGTAACCAAGGAGGCAACTCATTAACTGAATTTCGAACATCGACAACTGGGTAACCAAGAGTCAGAGCGACAAATGATTAACCAAGGAGGCAACTCATTAACTGAATTTCGAACATCGACAACTGGTTAACCAAAAGACACAGGGACAAATGAGTAACCAAAGGGCCAACTCATTAACTGAAATTTCAAAGAGGCAACTCATTAACTGAAATTTTGAACATCGACAACTGGTTAACCAAAAGCCAGAGCGACAAATGATTAACCAAGGAGGCAACTCATTAACTGAATTTCGAACATCGACAACTGGTTAACCAAAAGCCAGAGCGACAAATGATTAACCAAGGAGGCAACTCAGTAACTGAATTTCGAACATCGACAACTGGGTAACCAAGAGTCAGAGCGACAAATGATTAACCAAGGAGGCAACTCATTAACTGAATTTCGAACATCGACAACTGGTTAACCAAAAGACACAGGGACAAATGAGTAACCAAAGGGCCAACTCATTAACTGAAATTTCAAAGAGGCTACTCATTAACTGAAATTTGAACATCGACAACTGGGTAACCAAATGTCAGAGCGACAAATGATTAACCAAGCAGGCAACTGATTAACTGAAAACTTGTCATTCACATTTGGGACGGAATTCACGATGGGAATGTATTCGGCCCCCTTACCGGGCCTTGGGGTGCTGCTTTCCCGCTTGTGGAACCGAGTTGGGGTCGTCAAATGGCCTGGTGCATTGTTTGAAACACTGGTTAATGAGTTGTCAAGGTCGGAAATCATAGAACATAAGAGCAGCTCATTAACTGAAATTTTGAACATCGACAACTGGTTAACCAAGAGTCAGAGCGACAAATGATTAACCAAGGAGGCAACTCATTAACTGAATTTCGAACATCGACAACTGGTTAACCAAATGTCAGAGCGACAAATGATTAACCAAGGAGGCAACTCATTAACTGAATTTCGAACATCGACAACTGGTTAACCAAGAGTCAGAGCGACAAATGATTAACCAAGGAGGCAACTCATTAACTGAATTTCGAACATCGACAACTGGTTAACCAAAAGACACAGGGACAAATGAGTAACCAAAGGGCCAACTCATTAACTGAAATTTCAAAGAGGCTACTCATTAACTGAAATTTGAACATCGACAACTGGTTAACCAAATGTCAGAGCGACAAATGAGTAACCAAGCAGGCAACTGATTAACTGAAAACTTGTCATTCACATTTGGGACGGAATTCACGATGGGAATGTATTCGGCCCCCTTACCGGGCCTTGGGGTGCTGCTTTCCCGCTTGTGGAACCGAGTTGGGGTCGTCAAATGGCCTGGTGCATTGTTTGAAACACTGGTTAATGAGTTGTCAAGGTCGGAAATCATAGAACATAAGAGCAGCTCATAAACTGAAATTTTGAACATCGACAACTGGTTAACCAAAAGCCAGAGCGACAAATGATTAACCAAGGAGGCAACTCATTAACTGAATTTCGAACATCGACAACTGGTTAACCAAGAGTCAGAGCGACAAATGATTAACCAAGGAGGCAACTCATTAACTGAATTTCGAACATCGACAACTGGTTAACCAAGAGTCAGAGCGACAAATGATTAACCAAGGAGGCAACTCATTAACTGAATTTCGAACATCGACAACTGGTTAACCAAAAGACACAGGGACAAATGAGTAACCAAAGGGCCAACTCATTAACTGAAATTTCAAAGAGGCAACTCATTAACTGAAATTTTGAACATCGACAACTGGTTAACCAAAAGCCAGAGCGACAAATGATTAACCAAGGAGGCAACTCATTAACTGAATTTCGAACATCGACAACTGGTTAACCAAGAGTCAGGGCGACAAATGATTAACCAAGGAGGCAACTCATTAACTGAATTTCGAACATCGACAACTGGGTAACCAAAAGACACAGGGACAAATGAGTAACCAAAGGGCCAACTCATTAACTGAAATTTCAAAGAGGCAACTCATTAACTGAAATTTTGAACATCGACAACTGGTTAACCAAATGTCAGAGCGACAAATGAGTAACCAAGCAGGCAACTGATTAACTGAAAACTTGTCATTCACATTTGGGACGGAATTCAGGATGGGAATGTATTCGGCCCCCTTACCGGGCCTTGGGGTGCTGCTTTCCCGCTTGTGGAACCGAGTTGGGGTCGTCAAATGGCCTGGTGCATTGTTTGAAACACTGGTTAATGAGTTGTCAAGGTCGGAAATCATAGAACATAAGAGCAGCTCATTAACTGAAATTTTGAACATCGACAACTGGTTAACCAAAAGCCAGAGCGACAAATGATTAACCAAGGAGGCAACTCATTAACTGAATTTCGAACATCGACAACTGGTTAACCAAAAGACACAGGGACAAATGAGTAACCAAAGGGCCAACTCATTAACTGAAATTTCAAAGAGGCAACTCATTAACTGAAATTTTGAACATCGACAACTGGTTAACCAAAAGCCAGAGCGACAAATGATTAACCAAGGAGGCAACTCATTAACTGAATTTCGAACATCGACAACTGGTTAACCAAATGTCAGAGCGACAAATGATTAACCAAGGAGGCAACTCATTAACTGAAATTCGAACATCGACAACTGGGTAACCAAGAGTCAGAGCGACAAATAATTAACCAAGGAGGCAACTCATTAACTGAATTTCGAACATCGACAACTGGGTAACCAAAAGACACAGGGACAAATGAGTAACCAAAGGGCCAACTCATTAACTGAAATTTCAAAGAGGCTACTCATTAACTGAAATTTGAACATCGACAACTGGTTAACCAAATGTCAGAGCGACAAATGAGTAACCAAGCAGGCAACTGATTAACTGAAAACTTGTCATTCACATTTGGGACGGAATTCACGATGGGAATGTATTCGGCCCCCTTACCGGGCCTTGGGGTGCTGCTTTCCCGCTTGTGGAACCGAGTTGGGGTCGTCAAATGGCCTGGTGCATTGTTTGAAACACTGGTTAATGAGTTGTCAAGGTCGGAAATCATAGAACATAAGAGCAGCTCATTAACTGAAATTTTGAACATCGACAACTGGTTAACCAAGAGTCAGAGCGACAAATGATTAACCAAGGAGGCAACTCATTAACTGAATTTCGAACATCGACAACTGGATAACCAAAAGACACAGGGACAAATGAGTAACCAAAGGGCCAACTCATTAACTGAAATTTCAAAGAGGCAACTCATTAACTGTAATTTTGAACATCGACAACTGGTTAACCAAAAGCCAGAGCGACAAATGAGTAACCAAGGAGGCAACTCATTAACTGAATTTCGAACATCGACAACTGGGTAACCAAGAGTCAGAGCGACAAATGATTAACCAAGGAGGCAACTCATTAACTGAATTTCGAACATCGACAACTGGTTAACCAAAAGACACAGGGACAAATGAGTAACCAAAGGGCCAACTCATTAACTGAAATTTCAAAGAGGCAACTCATTAACTGAAATTTTGAACATCGACAACTGGTTAACCAAAAGCCAGAGCGACAAATGATTAACCAAGGAGGCAACTCATTAACTGAATTTCGAACATCGACAACTGGTTAACCAAAAGCCAGAGCGACAAATGATTAACCAAGGAGGCAACTCAGTAACTGAATTTCGAACATCGACAACTGGGTAACCAAGAGTCAGAGCGACAAATGATTAACCAAGGAGGCAACTCATTAACTGAATTTCGAACATCGACAACTGGTTAACCAAAAGACACAGGGACAAATGAGTAACCAAAGGGCCAACTCATTAACTGAAATTTCAAAGAGGCTACTCATTAACTGAAATTTGAACATCGACAACTGGGTAACCAAATGTCAGAGCGACAAATGATTAACCAAGCAGGCAACTGATTAACTGAAAACTTGTCATTCACATTTGGGACGGAATTCACGATGGGAATGTATTCGGCCCCCTTACCGGGCCTTGGGGTGCTGCTTTCCCGCTTGTGGAACAGAGTTGGGGTCGTCAAATGGCCTGGTGCATTGTTTGAAACACTGGTTAATGAGTTGTCAAGGTCGGAAATCATAGAACATAAGAGCAGCTCATTAACTGAAATTTTGAACATCGACAACTGGTTAACCAAGAGTCAGAGCGACAAATGATTAACCAAGGAGGCAACTCATTAACTGAATTTCGAACATCGACAACTGGTTAACCAAATGTCAGAGCGACAAATGATTAACCAAGGAGGCAACTCATTAACTGAATTTCGAACATCGACAACTGGTTAACCAAGAGTCAGAGCGACAAATGATTAACCAAGGAGGCAACTCATTAACTGAATTTCGAACATCGACAACTGGTTAACCAAAAGACACAGGGACAAATGAGTAACCAAAGGGCCAACTCATTAACTGAAATTTCAAAGAGGCTACTCATTAACTGAAATTTGAACATCGACAACTGGGTAACCAAATGTCAGAGCGACAAATGATTAACCAAGCAGGCAACTGATTAACTGAAAACTTGTCATTCACATTTGGGACGGAATTCACGATGGGAATGTATTCGGCCCCCTTACCGGGCCTTGGGGTGCTGCTTTCCCGCTTGTGGAACCGAGTTGGGGTCGTCAAATGGCCTGGTGCATTGTTTGAACCACTGGTTAATGAGTTGTCAAGGTCGGAAATCATAGAACATAAGAGCAGCTCATTAACTGAAATTTTGAACATCGACAACTGGTTAACCAAAAGCCAGAGCGACAAATGATTAACCAAGGAGGCAACTCATTAACTGAATTTCGAACATCGACAACTGGTTAACCAAAAGACACAGGGACAAATGAGTAACCAAAGGGCCAACTCATTAACTGAAATTTCAAAGAGGCAACTCATTAACTGAAATTTTGAACATCGACAACTGGTTAACCAAAAGCCAGAGCGACAAATGAGTAACCAAGGAGGCAACTCATTAACTGAATTTCGAACATCGACAACTGGGTAACCAAGAGTCAGAGCGACAAATGATTAACCAAGGAGGCAACTCATTAACTGAATTTCGAACATCGACAACTGGTTAACCAAAAGACACAGGGACAAATGAGTAACCAAAGGGCCAACTCATTAACTGAAATTTCAAAGAGGCAACTCATTAACTGAAATTTTGAACATCGACAACTGGTTAACCAAAAGCCAGAGCGACAAATGATTAACCAAGGAGGCAACTCATTAACTGAATTTCGAACATCGACAACTGGTTAACCAAAAGCCAGAGCGACAAATGATTAACCAAGGAGGCAACTCAGTAACTGAATTTCGAACATCGACAACTGGGTAACCAAGAGTCAGAGCGACAAATGATTAACCAAGGAGGCAACTCATTAACTGAATTTCGAACATCGACAACTGGTTAACCAAAAGACACAGGGACAAATGAGTAACCAAAGGGCCAACTCATTAACTGAAATTTCAAAGAGGCTACTCATTAACTGAAATTTGAACATCGACAACTGGGTAACCAAATGTCAGAGCGACAAATGATTAACCAAGCAGGCAACTGATTAACTGAAAACTTGTCATTCACATTTGGGACGGAATTCACGATGGGAATGTATTCGGCCCCCTTACCGGGCCTTGGGGTGCTGCTTTCCCGCTTGTGGAACCGAGTTGGGGTCGTCAAATGGCCTGGTGCATTGTTTGAAACACTGGTTAATGAGTTGTCAAGGTAGGAAATCATAGAACATAAGAGCAGCTCATTAACTGAAATTTTGAACATCGACAACTGGTTAACCAAAAGCCAGAGCGACAAATGATTAACCAAGGAGGCAACTCATTAACTGAATTTCGAACATCGACAACTGGCTAACCAAAAGACACAGGGACAAATGAGTAACCAAAGGGCCAACTCATTAACTGAAATTTCAAAGAGGCAACTCATTAACTGAAATTTTGAACATCGACAACTGGTTAACCAAAAGCCAGAGCGACAAATGATTAACCAAGGAGGCAACTCATTAACTGAATTTCGAACATCGACAACTGGTTAACCAAATGTCAGAGCGACAAATGATTAACCAAGGAGGCAACTCATTAACTGAAATTCGAACATCGACAACTGGGTAACCAAGAGTCAGAGCGACAAATAATTAACCAAGGAGGCAACTCATTAACTGAATTTCGAACATCGACAACTGGGTAACCAAAAGACACAGGGACAAATGAGTAACCAAAGGGCCAACTCATTAACTGAAATTTCAAAGAGGCTACTCATTAACTGAAATTTGAACATCGACAACTGGTTAACCAAATGTCAGAGCGACAAATGAGTAACCAAGCAGGCAACTGATTAACTGAAAACTTGTCATTCACATTTGGGACGGAATTCACGATGGGAATGTATTCGGCCCCCTTACCGGGCCTTGGGGTGCTGCTTTCCCGCTTGTGGAACCGAGTTGGGGTCGTCAAATGGCCTGGTGCATTGTTTGAAACACTGGTTAATGAGTTGTCAAGGTCGGAAATCATAGAACATAAGAGCAGCTCATTAACTGAAATTTTGAACATCGACAACTGGTTAACCAAAAGCCAGAGCGACAAATGATTAACCAAGGAGGCAACTCATTAACTGAATTTCGAACATCGACAACTGGTTAACCAAAAGCCAGAGCGACAAATGATAAACCAAGGAGGCAACTCATTAACTGAATTTCGAACATCGACAACTGGTTAACCAAATGTCAGAGCGACAAATGATTAACCAAGGAGGCAACTCAATAACTGAATTTCGAACATCGACAACTGGTTAACCAAAAGCCAGAGCGACAAATGATTAACCAAGGAGGCAACTCATTAACTGAATTTCGAACATCGACAACTGGTTAACCAAAAGACACAGGGACAAATGAGTAACCAAAGGGCCAACTCATTAACTGAAATTTCAAAGAGGCAACTCATTAACTGAAATTTTGAACATCGACAACTGGTTAACCAAAAGCCAGAGCGACAAATGATTAACCAAGCAGGCAACTGAGTAACTGAAAACTTGTCATTCACATTTGGGACGGAATTCACGATGGGAATGTATTCGGCCCCCTTACCGGGCCTTGGGGTGCTGCTTTCCCGCTTGTGGAACCGAGTTGGGGTCGTCAAATGGCCTGGTGCATTGTTTGAAACACTGGTTAATGAGTTGTCAAGGTCGGAAATCATAGAACATAAGAGCAGCTCATTAACTGAAATTTTGAACATCGACAACTGGGTAACCAAGAGTCAGAGCGACAAATGATTAACCAAGGAGGCAACTCAATAACTGAATTTCGAACATCGACAACTGGTTAACCAAAAGACACAGGGACAAATGAGTAACCAAAGGGCCAACTCATTAACTGAAATTTCAAAGAGGCAACTCATTAACTGAAATTTTGAACATCGACAACTGGTTAACCAAAAGCCAGAGCGACAAATGATTAACCAAGGAGGCAACTCATTAACTGAATTTCGAACATCGACAACTGGTTAACCAAATGTCAGAGCGACAAATGATTAACCAAGGAGGCAACTCAATAACTGAATTTCGAACATCGACAACTGGTTAACCAAGAGTCAGGGCGACAAATGATTAACCAAGGAGGCAACTCATTAACTGAATTTCGAACATCGACAACTGGGTAACCAAAAGACACAGGGACAAATGAGTAACCAAAGGGCCAACTCATTAACTGAAATTTCAAAGAGGCAACTCATTAACTGAAATTTCGAACATCGACAACTGGTTAACCAAAAGCCAGAGCGACAAATGATTAACCAAGGAGGCAACTCATTAACTGAATTTCGAACATCGACAACTGGTTAACCAAGAGTCAGAGCGACAAATGATTAACCAAGGAGGCAACTCATTAACTGAATTTCGAACATCGACAACTGTTTAACCAAGAGTCAGAGCGACAAATGATTAACCAAGGAGGCAACTCATTAACTGAATTTCGAACATCGACAACTGGTTAACCAAAAGACACAGGGACAAATGAGTAACCAAAGGGCCAACTCATTAACTGAAATTTCAAAGAGGCAACTCATTAACTGAAATTTTGAACATCGACAACTGGTTAACCAAAAGCCAGAGCGACAAATGATTAACCAAGGAGGCAACTCATTAACTGAATTTCGAACATCGACAACTGGTTAACCAAGAGTCAGGGCGACAAATGATTAACCAAGGAGGCAACTCATTAACTGAATTTCGAACATCGACAACTGGGTAACCAAAAGACACAGGGACAAATGAGTAACCAAAGGGCCAACTCATTAACTGAAATTTCAAAGAGGCAACTCATTAACTGAAATTTTGAACATCGACAACTGGTTAACCAAATGTCAGAGCGACAAATGAGTAACCAAGCAGGCAACTGATTAACTGAAAACTTGTCATTCACATTTGGGACGGAATTCAGGATGGGAATGTATTCGGCCCCCTTCCCGGGCCTTGGGGTGCTGCTTTCCCGCTTGTGGAACCGAGTTGGGGTCGTCAAATGGCCTGGTGCATTGTTTGAAACACTGGTTAATGAGTTGTCAAGGTCGGAAATCATAGAACATAAGAGCAGCTCATTAACTGAAATTTTGAACATCGACAACTGGTTAACCAAAAGCCAGAGCGACAAATGATTAACCAAGGAGGCAACTCATTAACTGAATTTCGAACATCGACAACTGGTTAACCAAAAGACACAGGGACAAATGAGTAACCAAAGGGCCAACTCATTAACTGAAATTTCAAAGAGGCAACTCATTAACTGAAATTTTGAACATCGACAACTGGTTAACCAAAAGCCAGAGCGACAAATGATTAACCAAGGAGGCAACTCATTAACTGAATTTCGAACATCGACAACTGGTTAACCAAATGTCAGAGCGACAAATGATTAACCAAGGAGGCAACTCATTAACTGAAATTCGAACATCGACAACTGGGTAACCAAGAGTCAGAGCGACAAATAATTAACCAAGGAGGCAACTCATTAACTGAATTTCGAACATCGACAACTGGGTAACCAAAAGACACAGGGACAAATGAGTAACCAAAGGGCCAACTCATTAACTGAAATTTCAAAGAGGCTACTCATTAACTGAAATTTGAACATCGACAACTGGTTAACCAAATGTCAGAGCGACAAATGAGTAACCAAGCAGGCAACTGATTAACTGAAAACTTGTCATTCACATTTGGGACGGAATTCACGATGGGAATGTATTCGGCCCCCTTACCGGGCCTTGGGGTGCTGCTTTCCCGCTTGTGGAACCGAGTTGGGGTCGTCAAATGGCCTGGTGCATTGTTTGAAACACTGGTTAATGAGTTGTCAAGGTCGGAAATCATAGAACATAAGAGCAGCTCATTAACTGAAATTTTGAACATCGACAACTGGTTAACCAAGAGTCAGAGCGACAAATGATTAACCAAGGAGGCAACTCATTAACTGAATTTCGAACATCGACAACTGGATAACCAAAAGACACAGGGACAAATGAGTAACCAAAGGGCCAACTCATTAACTGAAATTTCAAAGAGGCAACTCATTAACTGTAATTTTGAACATCGACAACTGGTTAACCAAAAGCCAGAGCGACAAATGAGTAACCAAGGAGGCAACTCATTAACTGAATTTCGAACATCGACAACTGGGTAACCAAGAGTCAGAGCGACAAATGATTAACCAAGGAGGCAACTCATTAACTGAATTTCGAACATCGACAACTGGTTAACCAAAAGACACAGGGACAAATGAGTAACCAAAGGGCCAACTCATTAACTGAAATTTCAAAGAGGCAACTCATTAACTGAAATTTTGAACATCGACAACTGGTTAACCAAAAGCCAGAGCGACAAATGATTAACCAAGGAGGCAACTCATTAACTGAATTTCGAACATCGACAACTGGTTAACCAAAAGCCAGAGCGACAAATGATTAACCAAGGAGGCAACTCAGTAACTGAATTTCGAACATCGACAACTGGGTAACCAAGAGTCAGAGCGACAAATGATTAACCAAGGAGGCAACTCATTAACTGAATTTCGAACATCGACAACTGGTTAACCAAAAGACACAGGGACAAATGAGTAACCAAAGGGCCAACTCATTAACTGAAATTTCAAAGAGGCTACTCATTAACTGAAATTTGAACATCGACAACTGGGTAACCAAATGTCAGAGCGACAAATGATTAACCAAGCAGGCAACTGATTAACTGAAAACTTGTCATTCACATTTGGGACGGAATTCACGATGGGAATGTATTCGGCCCCCTTACCGGGCCTTGGGGTGCTGCTTTCCCGCTTGTGGAACCGAGTTGGGGTCGTCAAATGGCCTGGTGCATTGTTTGAAACACTGGTTAATGAGTTGTCAAGGTCGGAAATCATAGAACATAAGAGCAGCTCATTAACTGAAATTTTGAACATCGACAACTGGTTAACCAAGAGTCAGAGCGACAAATGATTAACCAAGGAGGCAACTCATTAACTGAATTTCGAACATCGACAACTGGTTAACCAAATGTCAGAGCGACAAATGATTAACCAAGGAGGCAACTCATTAACTGAATTTCGAACATCGACAACTGGTTAACCAAGAGTCAGAGCGACAAATGATTAACCAAGGAGGCAACTCATTAACTGAATTTCGAACATCGACAACTGGTTAACCAAAAGACACAGGGACAAATGAGTAACCAAAGGGCCAACTCATTAACTGAAATTTCAAAGAGGCTACTCATTAACTGAAATTTGAACATCGACAACTGGGTAACCAAATGTCAGAGCGACAAATGATTAACCAAGCAGGCAACTGATTAACTGAAAACTTGTCATTCACATTTGGGACGGAATTCACGATGGGAATGTATTCGGCCCCCTTACCGGGCCTTGGGGTGCTGCTTTCCCGCTTGTGGAACCGAGTTGGGGTCGTCAAATGGCCTGGTGCATTGTTTGAACCACTGGTTAATGAGTTGTCAAGGTCGGAAATCATAGAACATAAGAGCAGCTCATTAACTGAAATTTTGAACATCGACAACTGGTTAACCAAAAGCCAGAGCGACAAATGATTAACCAAGGAGGCAACTCATTAACTGAATTTCGAACATCGACAACTGGTTAACCAAAAGACACAGGGACAAATGAGTAACCAAAGGGCCAACTCATTAACTGAAATTTCAAAGAGGCAACTCATTAACTGAAATTTTGAACATCGACAACTGGTTAACCAAAAGCCAGAGCGACAAATGATTAACCAAGGAGGCAACTCATTAACTGAATTTCGAACATCGACAACTGGGTAACCAAGAGTCAGAGCGACAAATGATTAACCAAGGAGGCAACTCATTAACTGAATTTCGAACATCGACAACTGGTTAACCAAAAGACACAGGGACAAATGAGTAACCAAAGGGCCAACTCATTAACTGAAATTTCAAAGAGGCAACTCATTAACTGAAATTTTGAACATCGACAACTGGTTAACCAAAAGCCAGAGCGACAAATGATTAACCAAGGAGGCAACTCATTAACTGAATTTCGAACATCGACAACTGGTTAACCAAAAGCCAGAGCGACAAATGATTAACCAAGGAGGCAACTCAGTAACTGAATTTCGAACATCGACAACTGGGTAACCAAGAGTCAGAGCGACAAATGATTAACCAAGGAGGCAACTCATTAACTGAATTTCGAACATCGACAACTGGTTAACCAAAAGACACAGGGACAAATGAGTAACCAAAGGGCCAACTCATTAACTGAAATTTCAAAGAGGCTACTCATTAACTGAAATTTGAACATCGACAACTGGGTAACCAAATGTCAGAGCGACAAATGATTAACCAAGCAGGCAACTGATTAACTGAAAACTTGTCATTCACATTTGGGACGGAATTCACGATGGGAATGTATTCGGCCCCCTTACCGGGCCTTGGGGTGCTGCTTTCCCGCTTGTGGAACCGAGTTGGGGTCGTCAAATGGCCTGGTGCATTGTTTGAAACACTGGTTAATGAGTTGTCAAGGTAGGAAATCATAGAACATAAGAGCAGCTCATTAACTGAAATTTTGAACATCGACAACTGGTTAACCAAAAGCCAGAGCGACAAATGATTAACCAAGGAGGCAACTCATTAACTGAATTTCGAACATCGACAACTGGCTAACCAAAAGACACAGGGACAAATGAGTAACCAAAGGGCCAACTCATTAACTGAAATTTCAAAGAGGCAACTCATTAACTGAAATTTTGAACATCGACAACTGGTTAACCAAAAGCCAGAGCGACAAATGATAAACCAAGGAGGCAACTCATTAACTGAATTTCGAACATCGACAACTGGTTAACCAAATGTCAGAGCGACAAATGATTAACCAAGGAGGCAACTCATTAACTGAAATTCGAACATCGACAACTGGGTAACCAAGAGTCAGAGCGACAAATAATTAACCAAGGAGGCAACTCATTAACTGAATTTCGAACATCGACAACTGGGTAACCAAAAGACACAGGGACAAATGAGTAACCAAAGGGCCAACTCATTAACTGAAATTTCAAAGAGGCTACTCATTAACTGAAATTTGAACATCGACAACTGGTTAACCAAATGTCAGAGCGACAAATGAGTAACCAAGCAGGCAACTGATTAACTGAAAACTTGTCATTCACATTTGGGACGGAATTCACGATGGGAATGTATTCGGCCCCCTTACCGGGCCTTGGGGTGCTGCTTTCCCGCTTGTGGAACCGAGTTGGGGTCGTCAAATGGCCTGGTGCATTGTTTGAAACACTGGTTAATGAGTTGTCAAGGTCGGAAATCATAGAACATAAGAGCAGCTCATTAACTGAAATTTTGAACATCGACAACTGGTTAACCAAGAGTCAGAGCGACAAATGATTAACCAAGGAGGCAACTCATTAACTGAATTTCGAACATCGACAACTGGATAACCAAAAGACACAGGGACAAATGAGTAACCAAAGGGCCAACTCATTAACTGAAATTTCAAAGAGGCAACTCATTAACTGTAATTTTGAACATCGACAACTGGTTAACCAAAAGCCAGAGCGACAAATGAGTAACCAAGGAGGCAACTCATTAACTGAATTTCGAACATCGACAACTGGGTAACCAAGAGTCAGAGCGACAAATGATTAACCAAGGAGGCAACTCATTAACTGAATTTCGAACATCGACAACTGGTTAACCAAAAGACACAGGGACAAATGAGTAACCAAAGGGCCAACTCATTAACTGAAATTTCAAAGAGGCAACTCATTAACTGAAATTTTGAACATCGACAACTGGTTAACCAAAAGCCAGAGCGACAAATGATTAACCAAGGAGGCAACTCATTAACTGAATTTCGAACATCGACAACTGGTTAACCAAAAGCCAGAGCGACAAATGATTAACCAAGGAGGCAACTCAGTAACTGAATTTCGAACATCGACAACTGGGTAACCAAGAGTCAGAGCGACAAATGATTAACCAAGGAGGCAACTCATTAACTGAATTTCGAACATCGACAACTGGTTAACCAAAAGCCAGAGCGACAAATGATTAACCAAGGAGGCAACTCATTAACTGAATTTCGAACATCGACAACTGGTTAACCAAATGTCAGAGCGACAAATGATTAACCAAGGAGGCAACTCATTAACTGAAATTCGAACATCGACAACTGGGTAACCAAGAGTCAGAGCGACAAATAATTAACCAAGGAGGCAACTCATTAACTGAATTTCGAACATCGACAACTGGGTAACCAAAAGACACAGGGACAAATGAGTAACCAAAGGGCCAACTCATTAACTGAAATTTCAAAGAGGCTACTCATTAACTGAAATTTGAACATCGACAACTGGTTAACCAAATGTCAGAGCGACAAATGAGTAACCAAGCAGGCAACTGATTAACTGAAAACTTGTCATTCACATTTGGGACGGAATTCACGATGGGAATGTATTCGGCCCCCTTACCGGGCCTTGGGGTGCTGCTTTCCCGCTTGTGGAACCGAGTTGGGGTCGTCAAATGGCCTGGTGCATTGTTTGAAACACTGGTTAATGAGTTGTCAAGGTCGGAAATCATAGAACATAAGAGCAGCTCATTAACTGAAATTTTGAACATCGACAACTGGTTAACCAAAAGCCAGAGCGACAAATGATTAACCAAGGAGGCAACTCATTAACTGAATTTCGAACATCGACAACTGGTTAACCAAAAGCCAGAGCGACAAATGATTAACCAAGGAGGCAACTCATTAACTGAATTTCGAACATCGACAACTGGTTAACCAAATGTCAGAGCGACAAATGATTAACCAAGGAGGCAACTCAATAACTGAATTTCGAACATCGACAACTGGTTAACCAAAAGCCAGAGCGACAAATGATTAACCAAGGAGGCAACTCATTAACTGAATTTCGAACATCGACAACTGGTTAACCAAAAGACACAGGGACAAATGAGTAACCAAAGGGCCAACTCATTAACTGAAATTTCAAAGAGGCAACTCATTAACTGAAATTTTGAACATCGACAACTGGATAACCAAAAGCCAGAGCGACAAATGATTAACCAAGCAGGCAACTGATTAACTGAAAACTTGTCATTCACATTTGGGACGGAATTCACGATGGGAATGTATTCGGCCCCCTTACCGGGCCTTGGGGTGCTGCTTTCCCGCTTGTGGAACCGAGTTGGGGTCGTCAAATGGCCTGGTGCATTGTTTGAAACACTGGTTAATGAGTTGTCAAGGTCGGAAATCATAGAACATAAGAGCAGCTCATTAACTGAAATTTTGAACATCGACAACTGGGTAACCAAGAGTCAGAGCGACAAATGATTAACCAAGGAGGCAACTCATTAACTGAATTTCGAACATCGACAACTGGTTAACCAAAAGACACAGGGACAAATGAGTAACCAAAGGGCCAACTCATTAACTGAAATTTCAAAGAGGCAACTCATTAACTGAAATTTTGAACATCGACAACTGGTTAACCAAAAGCCAGAGCGACAAATGATTAACCAAGGAGGCAACTCATTAACTGAATTTCGAACATCGACAACTGGCTAACCAAATGTCAGAGCGACAAATGATTAACCAAGGAGGCAACTCATTAACTGAATTTCGAACATCGACAACTGGTTAACCAAAAGCCAGAGCGACAAATGATTAACCAAGGAGGCAACTCATTAACTGAATTTCGAACATCGACAACTGGTTAACCAAATGTCAGAGCGACAAATGATTAACCAAGGAGGCAACTCAGTAACTGAATTTCGAACATCGACAACTGGTTAACCAAGAGTCAGGGCGACAAATGATTAACCAAGGAGGCAACTCATTAACTGAATTTCGAACATCGACAACTGGGTAACCAAAAGACACAGGGACAAATGAGTAACCAAAGGGCCAACTCATTAACTGAAATTTCAAAGAGGCTACTCATTAACTGAAATTTGAACATCGACAACTGGTTAACCAAATGTCAGAGCGACAAATGAGTAACCAAGCAGGCAACTGATTAACTGAAAACTTGTCATTCACATTTGGGACGGAATTCACGATGGGAATGTATTCGGCCCCCTTACCGGGCCTTGGGGTGCTGCTTTCCCGCTTGTGGAACCGAGTTGGGGTCGTCAAATGGCCTGGTGCATTGTTTGAAACACTGGTTAATGAGTTGTCAAGGTCGGAAATCATAGAACATAAGAGCAGCTCATTAACTGAAATTTTGAACATCGACAACTGGTTAACCAAAAGCCAGAGCGACAAATGATTAACCAAGGAGGCAACTCATTAACTGAATTTCGAACATCGACAACTGGTTAACCAAAAGACACAGGGACAAATGAGTAACCAAAGTGCCAACTCATTAACTGAAATTTCAAAGAGGCAACTCATTAACTGAAATTTTGAACATCGACAACTGGTTAACCAAAAGCCAGAGCGACAAATGATTAACCAAGGAGGCAACTCAATAACTGAATTTCGAACATCGACAACTGATTAACCAAGAGTCAGAGCGACAAATGATTAACCAAGGAGGCAACTCATTAGCTGAATTTCGAACATCGACAACTGGTTAACCAAGAGTCAGAGCGACAAATGATTAACCAAGGAGGCAACTCATTAACTGAATTTCGAACATCGACAACTGGTTAACCAAAAGACACAGGGACAAATGAGTAACCAAAGGGCCAACTCATTAACTGAAATTTCAAAGAGGCAACTCATTAACTGAAATTTTGAACATCGACAACTGGATAACCAAAAGCCAGAGCGACAAATGATTAACCAAGGAGGCAACTCATTAACTGAATTTCGAACATCGACAACTGGTTAACCAAGAGTCAGGGCGACAAATGATTAACCAAGGAGGCAACTCATTAACTGAATTTCGAACATCGACAACTGGTTAACCAAGAGTCAGAGCGACAAATGATTAACCAAGGAGGCAACTTAGTAACTGAATTTCGAACATCGACAACTGGGTAACCAAAAGACACAGGGACAAATGAGTAACCAAAGGGCCAACTCATTAACTGAAATTTCAAAGAGGCTACTCATTAACTGAAATTTGAACATCGACAACTGGGTAACCAAATGTCAGAGCGACAAATGATTAACCAAGCAGGCAACTGATTAACTGAAAACTTGTCATTCACATTTGGGACGGAATTCACGATGGGAATGTATTCGGCCCCCTTACCGGGCCTTGGGGTGCTGCTTTCCCGCTTGTGGAACCGAGTTGGGGTCGTCAAATGGCCTGGTGCATTGTTTGAAACACTGGTTAATGAGTTGTCAAGGTCGGAAATCATAGAACATAAGAGCAGCTCATTAACTGAAATTTTGAACATCGACAACTGGTTAACCAAAAGCCAGAGCGACAAATGATTAACCAAGGAGGCAACTCATTAACTGAATTTCGAACATCGACAACTGGGTAACCAAAAGACACAGGGACAAATGAGTAACCAAAGGGCCAACTCATTAACTGAAATTTCAAAGAGGCTACTCATTAACTGAAATTTGAACATCGACAACTGGTTAACCAAATGTCAGAGCGACAAATGAGTAACCAAGCAGGCAACTGATTAACTGAAAACTTGTCATTCACATTTGGGACGGAATTCACGATGGGAATGTATTCGGCCCCCTTACCGGGCCTTGGGGTGCTGCTTTCCCGCTTGTGGAACCGAGTTGGGGTCGTCAAATGGCCTGGTGCATTGTTTGAAACACTGGTTAATGAGTTGTCAAGGTCGGAAATCATAGAACATAAGAGCAGCTCATTAACTGAAATTTTGAACATCGACAACTGGTTAACCAAAAGCCAGAGCGACAAATGATTAACCAAGGAGGCAACTCATTAACTGAATTTCGAACATCGACAACTGGTTAACCAAAAGACACAGGGACAAATGAGTAACCAAAGTGCCAACTCATTAACTGAAATTTCAAAGAGGCAACTCATTAACTGAAATTTTGAACATCGACAACTGGTTAACCAAAAGCCAGAGCGACAAATGATTAACCAAGGAGGCAACTCAATAACTGAATTTCGAACATCGACAACTGATTAACCAAGAGTCAGAGCGACAAATGATTAACCAAGGAGGCAACTCATTAACTGAATTTCGAACATCGACAACTGGTTAACCAAGAGTCAGAGCGACAAATGATTAACCAAGGAGGCAACTCATTAACTGAATTTCGAACATCGACAACTGGTTAACCAAAAGACACAGGGACAAATGAGTAACCAAAGGGCCAACTCATTAACTGAAATTTCAAAGAGGCAACTCATTAACTGAAATTTTGAACATCGACAACTGGATAACCAAAAGCCAGAGCGACAAATGATTAACCAAGGAGGCAACTCATTAACTGAATTTCGAACATCGACAACTGGTTAACCAAGAGTCAGGGCGACAAATGATTAACCAAGGAGGCAACTCATTAACTGAATTTCGAACATCGACAACTGGTTAACCAAGAGTCAGAGCGACAAATGATTAACCAAGGAGGCAACTTAGTAACTGAATTTCGAACATCGACAACTGGGTAACCAAAAGACACAGGGACAAATGAGTAACCAAAGGGCCAACTCATTAACTGAAATTTCAAAGAGGCTACTCATTAACTGAAATTTGAACATCGACAACTGGGTAACCAAATGTCAGAGCGACAAATGATTAACCAAGCAGGCAACTGATTAACTGAAAACTTGTCATTCACATTTGGGACGGAATTCACGATGGGAATGTATTCGGCCCCCTTACCGGGCCTTGGGGTGCTGCTTTCCCGCTTGTGGAACCGAGTTGGGGTCGTCAAATGGCCTGGTGCATTGTTTGAAACACTGGTTAATGAGTTGTCAAGGTCGGAAATCATAGAACATAAGAGCAGCTCATTAACTGAAATTTTGAACATCGACAACTGGTTAACCAAAAGCCAGAGCGACAAATGATTAACCAAGGAGGCAACTCATTAACTGAATTTCGAACATCGACAACTGGGTAACCAAAAGACACAGGGACAAATGAGTAACCAAAGGGCCAACTCATTAACTGAAATTTCAAAGAGGCAACTCAATAACTGAAATTTTGAACATCGACAACTGGTTAACCAAAAGCCAGAGCGACAAATGATTAACCAAGGAGGCAACTCATTAACTGAATTTCGAACATCGACAACTGGTTAACCAAATGTCAGAGCGACAAATGAGTAACCAAGCAGGCAACTGATTAACTGAAAACTTGTCATTCACATTTGGGACGGAATTCACGATGGGAATGTATTCGGCCCCCTTACCGGGCCTTGGGGTGCTGCTTTCCCGCTTGTGGAACCGAGTTGGGGTCGTCAAATGGCCTGGTGCATTGTTTGAAACACTGGTTAATGAGTTGTCAAGGTCGGAAATCATAGAACATAAGAGCAGCTCATTAACTGAAATTTTGAACATCGACAACTGGTTAACCAAAAGCCAGAGCGACAAATGATTAACCAAGGAGGCAACTCATTAACTGAATTTCGAACATCGACAACTGGTTAACCAAGAGTCAGGGCGACAAATGATTAACCAAGGAGGCAACTCATTAACTGAATTTCGAACATCGACAACTGGGTAACCAAAAGACACAGGGACAAATGAGTAACCAAAGGGCCAACTCATTAACTGAAATTTCAAAGAGGCAACTCATTAACTGTAATTTTGAACATCGACAACTGGTTAACCAAAAGCCAGAGCGACAAATGATTAACCAAGGAGGCAACTCATTAACTGAATTTCGAACATCGACAACTGGGTAACCAAATGTCAGAGCGACAAATGATTAACCAAGGAGGCAACTCAGTAACTGAATTTCGAACATCGACAACTGGTTAACCAAGAGTCAGGGCGACAAATGATTAACCAAGGAGGCAACTCATTAACTGAATTTCGAACATCGACAACTGGGTAACCAAAAGACACAGGGACAAATGAGTAACCAAAGGGCCAACTCATTAACTGAAATTTCAAAGAGGCTACTCATTAACTGAAATTTGAACATCGACAACTGGTTAACCAAATGTCAGAGCGACAAATGAGTAACCAAGCAGGCAACTGATTAACTGAAAACTTGTCATTCACATTTGGGACGGAATTCACGATGGGAATGTATTCGGCCCCCTTACCGGGCCTTGGGGTGCTGCTTTCCCGCTTGTGGAACCGAGTTGGGGTCGTCAAATGGCCTGGTGCATTGTTTGAAACACTGGTTAATGAGTTGTCAAGGTCGGAAATCATAGAACATAAGAGCAGCTCATTAACTGAAATTTTGAACATCGACAACTGGTTAACCAAAAGCCAGAGCGACAAATGATTAACCAAGGAGGCAACTCATTAACTGAATTTCGAACATCGACAACTGGCTAACCAAAAGACACAGGGACAAATGAGTAACCAAAGGGCCAACTCATTAACTGAAATTTCAAAGAGGCAACTCATTAACTGAAATTTTGAACATCGACAACTGGTTAACCAAAAGCCAGAGCGACAAATGATTAACCAAGGAGGCAACTCATTAACTGAATTTCGAACATCGACAACTGGTTAACCAAATGTCAGAGCGACAAATGATTAACCAAGGAGGCAACTCATTAACTGAATTTCGAACATCGACAACTGGTTAACCAAGAGTCAGAGCGACAAATGATTAACCAAGGAGGCAACTCATTAACTGAATTTCGAACATCGACAACTGGGTAACCAAAAGACACAGGGACAAATGAGTAACCAAAGGGCCAACTCATTAACTGAAATTTCAAAGAGGCTACTCATTAACTGAAATTTGAACATCGACAACTGGTTAACCAAATGTCAGAGCGACAAATGAGTAACCAAGCAGGCAACTGATTAACTGAAAACTTGTCATTCACATTTGGGACGGAATTCACGATGGGAATGTATTCGGCCCCCTTACCGGGCCTTGGGGTGCTGCTTTCCCGCTTGTGGAACCGAGTTGGGGTCGTCAAATGGCCTGGTGCATTGTTTGAAACACTGGTTAATGAGTTGTCAAGGTCGGAAATCATAGAACATAAGAGCAGCTCATTAACTGAAATTTTGAACATCGACAACTGGTTAACCAAAAGCCAGAGCGACAAATGATTAACCAAGGAGGCAACTCATTAACTGAATTTCGAACATCGACAACTGGTTAACCAAAAGACACAGGGACAAATGAGTAACCAAAGGGCCAACTCATTAACTGAAATTTCAAAGAGGCAACTCAATAACTGAAATTTTGAACATCGACAACTGGATAACCAAAAGCCAGAGCGACAAATGATTAACCAAGGAGGCAACTCATTAACTGAATTTCGAACATCGACAACTGGATAACCAAATGTCAGAGCGACAAATGATTAACCAAGGAGGCAACTCATTAACTGAATTTCGAACATCGACAACTGGGTAACCAAGAGTCAGGGCGACAAATGATTAACCAAGGAGGCAACTCATTAACTGAATTTCGAACATCGACAACTGGGTAACCAAAAGACACAGGGACAAATGAGTAACCAAAGGGCCAACTCATTAACTGAAATTTCAAAGAGGCAACTCATTAACTGAAATTTTGAACATCGACAACTGGTTAACCAAATGTCAGAGCGACAAATGAGTAACCAAGCAGGCAACTGATTAACTGAAAACTTGTCATTCACATTTGGGACGGAATTCACGATGGGAATGTATTCGGCCCCCTTACCGGGCCTTGGGGTGCTGCTTTCCCGCTTGTGGAACCGAGTTGGGGTCGTCAAATGGCCTGGTGCATTGTTTGAAACACTGGTTACTGAGTTGTCAAGGTAGGAAATCATAGAACATAAGAGCAGCTCATTAACTGAAATTTTGAACATCGACAACTGGTTAACCAAAAGCCAGAGCGACAAATGAATAACCAAGGAGGCAACTCATTAACTGAATTTCGAACATCGACAACTGGTTAACCAAAAGACACAGGGACAAATGAGTAACCAAAGGGCCAACTCATTAACTGAAATTTCAAAGAGGCAACTCATTAACTGAAATTTTGAACATCGACAACTGGTTAACCAAAAGCCAGAGCGACAAATGAGTAACCAAGGAGGCAACTCATTAACTGAATTTCGAACATCGACAACTGGTTAACCAAATGTCAGAGCGACAAATGATAAACCAAGGAGGCAACTCATTAACTGAATTTCGAACATCGACAACTGGTTAACCAAGAGTCAGGGCGACAAATGATTAACCAAGGAGGCAACTCATTAACTGAATTTCGAACATCGACAACTGGGTAACCAAAAGACACAGGGACAAATGAGTAACCAAAGGGCCAACTCATTAACTGAAATTTCAAAGAGGCTACTCATTAACTGAAATTTGAACATCGACAACTGGTTAACCAAATGTCAGAGCGACAAATGAGTAACCAAGCAGGCAACTGATTAACTGAAAACTTGTCATTCACATTAGGGACGGAATTCACGATGGGAATGTATTCGGCCCCCTTACCGGGCCTTGGGGTGCTGCTTTCCCGCTTGTGGAACCGAGTTGGGGTCGTCAAATGGCCTGGTGCATTGTTTGAAACACTGGTTAATGAGTTGTCAAGGTCGGAAATCATAGAACATAAGAGCAGCTCATTAACTGAAATTTTGAACATCGACAACTGGTTAACCAAAAGCCAGAGCGACAAATGATTAACCAAGGAGGCAACTCATTAACTGAATTTCGAACATCGACAACTGGTTAACCAAAAGACACAGGGACAAATGAGTAACCAAAGGGCCAACTCATTAACTGAAATTTCAAAGAGGCAACTCATTAACTGAAATTTTGAACATCGACAACTGGTTAACCAAAAGCCAGAGCGACAAATGATTAACCAAGGAGGCAACTCATTAACTGAATTTCGAACATCGACAACTGGTTAACCAAAAGACACAGGGACAAATGAGTAACCAAAGGGCCAACTCATTAACTGAAATTTCAAAGAGGCAACTCATTAACTGAAATTTTGAACATCGACAACTGGTTAACCAAAAGCCAGAGCGACAAATGATTAACCAAGGAGGCAACTCATTAACTGAATTTCGAACATCGACAACTGGGTAACCAAAAGACACAGGGACAAATGAGAAACCAAAGGGCCAACTCATTAACTGAAATTTCAAAGAGGCTACTCATTAACTGAAATTTGAACATCGACAACTGGTTAACCAAATGTCAGAGCGACAAATGAGTAACCAAGCAGGCAACTGATTAACTGAAAACTTGTCATTCACATTAGGGACGGAATTCACGATGGGAATGTATTCGGCCCCCTTACCGGGCCTTGGGGTGCTGCTTTCCCGCTTGTGGAACCGAGTTGGGGTCGTCAAATGGCCTGGTGCATTGTTTGAAACACTGGTTAATGAGTTGTCAAGGTCGGAAATCATAGAACATAAGAGCAGCTCATTAACTGAAATTTTGAACATCGACAACTGGTTAACCAAAAGCCAGAGCGACAAATGATTAACCAAGGAGTCAACTCAGTAACTGAATTTCGAACATCGAAAACTGGCTAACCAAATGTCAGAGCGACAAATGATTAACCAAGGAGGCAACTCATTAACTGAATTTCGAACATCGACAACTGGTTAACCAAGAGTCAGAGCGACAAATGAGTAACCAAGGAGGCAACTCATTAACTGAATTTCGAACATCGACAACTGGGTAACCAAAAGACACAGGGACAAATGAGTAACCAAAGGGCCAACTCATTAACTGAAATTTCAAAGAGGCTACTCATTAACTGAAATTTGAACATCGACAACTGGTTAACCAAATGTCAGAGCGACAAATGAGTAACCAAGCAGGCAACTGATTAACTGAAAACTTGTCATTCACATTTGGGACGGAATTCACGATGGGAATGTATTCGGCCCCCTTACCGGGCCTTGGGGTGCTGCTTTCCCGCTTGTGGAACCGAGTTGGGGTCGTCAAATGGCCTGGTGCATTGTTTGAAACACTGGTTAATGAGTTGTCAAGGTCGGAAATCATAGAACATAAGAGCAGCTCATTAACTGAAATTTTGAACATCGACAACTGGTTAACCAAAAGCCAGAGCGACAAATGATTAACCAAGGAGGCAACTCATTAACTGAATTTCGAACATCGACAACTGGTTAACCAAAAGACACAGGGACAAATGAGTAACCAAAGGGCCAACTCATTAACTGAAATTTCAAAGAGGCAACTCATTAACTGAAATTTTGAACATCGACAACTGGTTAACCAAAAGCCAGAGCGACAAATGATTAACCAAGGAGGCAACTCATTAACTGAATTTCGAACATCGACAACTGGTTAACCAAATGTCAGAGCGACAAATGATTAACCAAGGAGGCAACTCATTAACTGAAATTCGAACATCGACAACTGGGTAACCAAGAGTCAGAGCGACAAATAATTAACCAAGGAGGCAACTCATTAACTGAATTTCGAACATCGACAACTGGGTAACCAAAAGACACAGGGACAAATGAGTAACCAAAGGGCCAACTCATTAACTGAAATTTCAAAGAGGCTACTCATTAACTGAAATTTGAACATCGACAACTGGTTAACCAAATGTCAGAGCGACAAATGAGTAACCAAGCAGGCAACTGATTAACTGAAAACTTGTCATTCACATTTGGGACGGAATTCACGATGGGAATGTATTCGGCCCCCTTACCGGGCCTTGGGGTGCTGCTTTCCCGCTTGTGGAACCGAGTTGGGGTCGTCAAATGGCCTGGTGCATTGTTTGAAACACTGGTTAATGAGTTGTCAAGGTCGGAAATCATAGAACATAAGAGCAGCTCATTAACTGAAATTTTGAACATCGACAACTGGTTAACCAAGAGTCAGAGCGACAAATGATTAACCAAGGAGGCAACTCATTAACTGAATTTCGAACATCGACAACTGGATAACCAAAAGACACAGGGACAAATGAGTAACCAAAGGGCCAACTCATTAACTGAAATTTCAAAGAGGCAACTCATTAACTGTAATTTTGAACATCGACAACTGGTTAACCAAAAGCCAGAGCGACAAATGAGTAACCAAGGAGGCAACTCATTAACTGAATTTCGAACATCGACAACTGGGTAACCAAGAGTCAGAGCGACAAATGATTAACCAAGGAGGCAACTCATTAACTGAATTTCGAACATCGACAACTGGTTAACCAAAAGACACAGGGACAAATGAGTAACCAAAGGGCCAACTCATTAACTGAAATTTCAAAGAGGCAACTCATTAACTGAAATTTTGAACATCGACAACTGGTTAACCAAAAGCCAGAGCGACAAATGATTAACCAAGGAGGCAACTCATTAACTGAATTTCGAACATCGACAACTGGTTAACCAAAAGCCAGAGCGACAAATGATTAACCAAGGAGGCAACTCAGTAACTGAATTTCGAACATCGACAACTGGGTAACCAAGAGTCAGAGCGACAAATGATTAACCAAGGAGGCAACTCATTAACTGAATTTCGAACATCGACAACTGGTTAACCAAAAGACACAGGGACAAATGAGTAACCAAAGGGCCAACTCATTAACTGAAATTTCAAAGAGGCTACTCATTAACTGAAATTTGAACATCGACAACTGGGTAACCAAATGTCAGAGCGACAAATGATTAACCAAGCAGGCAACTGATTAACTGAAAACTTGTCATTCACATTTGGGACGGAATTCACGATGGGAATGTATTCGGCCCCCTTACCGGGCCTTGGGGTGCTGCTTTCCCGCTTGTGGAACCGAGTTGGGGTCGTCAAATGGCCTGGTGCATTGTTTGAAACACTGGTTAATGAGTTGTCAAGGTCGGAAATCATAGAACATAAGAGCAGCTCATTAACTGAAATTTTGAACATCGACAACTGGTTAACCAAGAGTCAGAGCGACAAATGATTAACCAAGGAGGCAACTCATTAACTGAATTTCGAACATCGACAACTGGTTAACCAAATGTCAGAGCGACAAATGATTAACCAAGGAGGCAACTCATTAACTGAATTTCGAACATCGACAACTGGTTAACCAAGAGTCAGAGCGACAAATGATTAACCAAGGAGGCAACTCATTAACTGAATTTCGAACATCGACAACTGGTTAACCAAAAGACACAGGGACAAATGAGTAACCAAAGGGCCAACTCATTAACTGAAATTTCAAAGAGGCTACTCATTAACTGAAATTTGAACATCGACAACTGGGTAACCAAATGTCAGAGCGACAAATGATTAACCAAGCAGGCAACTGATTAACTGAAAACTTGTCATTCACATTTGGGACGGAATTCACGATGGGAATGTATTCGGCCCCCTTACCGGGCCTTGGGGTGCTGCTTTCCCGCTTGTGGAACCGAGTTGGGGTCGTCAAATGGCCTGGTGCATTGTTTGAACCACTGGTTAATGAGTTGTCAAGGTCGGAAATCATAGAACATAAGAGCAGCTCATTAACTGAAATTTTGAACATCGACAACTGGTTAACCAAAAGCCAGAGCGACAAATGATTAACCAAGGAGGCAACTCATTAACTGAATTTCGAACATCGACAACTGGTTAACCAAAAGACACAGGGACAAATGAGTAACCAAAGGGCCAACTCATTAACTGAAATTTCAAAGAGGCAACTCATTAACTGAAATTTTGAACATCGACAACTGGTTAACCAAAAGCCAGAGCGACAAATGAGTAACCAAGGAGGCAACTCATTAACTGAATTTCGAACATCGACAACTGGGTAACCAAGAGTCAGAGCGACAAATGATTAACCAAGGAGGCAACTCATTAACTGAATTTCGAACATCGACAACTGGTTAACCAAAAGACACAGGGACAAATGAGTAACCAAAGGGCCAACTCATTAACTGAAATTTCAAAGAGGCAACTCATTAACTGAAATTTTGAACATCGACAACTGGTTAACCAAAAGCCAGAGCGACAAATGATTAACCAAGGAGGCAACTCATTAACTGAATTTCGAACATCGACAACTGGTTAACCAAAAGCCAGAGCGACAAATGATTAACCAAGGAGGCAACTCAGTAACTGAATTTCGAACATCGACAACTGGGTAACCAAGAGTCAGAGCGACAAATGATTAACCAAGGAGGCAACTCATTAACTGAATTTCGAACATCGACAACTGGTTAACCAAAAGACACAGGGACAAATGAGTAACCAAAGGGCCAACTCATTAACTGAAATTTCAAAGAGGCTACTCATTAACTGAAATTTGAACATCGACAACTGGGTAACCAAATGTCAGAGCGACAAATGATTAACCAAGCAGGCAACTGATTAACTGAAAACTTGTCATTCACATTTGGGACGGAATTCACGATGGGAATGTATTCGGCCCCCTTACCGGGCCTTGGGGTGCTGCTTTCCCGCTTGTGGAACCGAGTTGGGGTCGTCAAATGGCCTGGTGCATTGTTTGAAACACTGGTTAATGAGTTGTCAAGGTCGGAAATCATAGAACATAAGAGCAGCTCATTAACTGAAATTTTGAACATCGACAACTGGTTAACCAAGAGTCAGAGCGACAAATGATTAACCAAGGAGGCAACTCATTAACTGAATTTCGAACATCGACAACTGGTTAACCAAATGTCAGAGCGACAAATGATTAACCAAGGAGGCAACTCATTAACTGAATTTCGAACATCGACAACTGGTTAACCAAGAGTCAGAGCGACAAATGATTAACCAAGGAGGCAACTCATTAACTGAATTTCGAACATCGACAACTGGTTAACCAAAAGACACAGGGACAAATGAGTAACCAAAGGGCCAACTCATTAACTGAAATTTCAAAGAGGCTACTCATTAACTGAAATTTGAACATCGACAACTGGGTAACCAAATGTCAGAGCGACAAATGATTAACCAAGCAGGCAACTGATTAACTGAAAACTTGTCATTCACATTTGGGACGGAATTCACGATGGGAATGTATTCGGCCCCCTTACCGGGCCTTGGGGTGCTGCTTTCCCGCTTGTGGAACCGAGTTGGGGTCGTCAAATGGCCTGGTGCATTGTTTGAACCACTGGTTAATGAGTTGTCAAGGTCGGAAATCATAGAACATAAGAGCAGCTCATTAACTGAAATTTTGAACATCGACAACTGGATAACCAAAAGCCAGAGCGACAAATGATTAACCAAGGAGGCAACTCATTAACTGAATTTCGAACATCGACAACTGGTTAACCAAAAGACACAGGGACAAATGAGTAACCAAAGGGCCAACTCATTAACTGAAATTTCAAAGAGGCAACTCATTAACTGAAATTTTGAACATCGACAACTGGTTAACCAAAAGCCAGAGCGACAAATGATTAACCAAGGAGGCAACTCATTAACTGAATTTCGAACATCGACAACTGGGTAACCAAGAGTCAGAGCGACAAATGATTAACCAAGGAGGCAACTCATTAACTGAATTTCGAACATCGACAACTGGTTAACCAAAAGACACAGGGACAAATGAGTAACCAAAGGGCCAACTCATTAACTGAAATTTCAAAGAGGCAACTCATTAACTGAAATTTTGAACATCGACAACTGGTTAACCAAAAGCCAGAGCGACAAATGATTAACCAAGGAGGCAACTCATTAACTGAATTTCGAACATCGACAACTGGTTAACCAAAAGCCAGAGCGACAAATGATTAACCAAGGAGGCAACTCAGTAACTGAATTTCGAACATCGACAACTGGGTAACCAAGAGTCAGAGCGACAAATGATTAACCAAGGAGGCAACTCATTAACTGAATTTCGAACATCGACAACTGGTTAACCAAAAGACACAGGGACAAATGAGTAACCAAAGGGCCAACTCATTAACTGAAATTTCAAAGAGGCTACTCATTAACTGAAATTTGAACATCGACAACTGGGTAACCAAATGTCAGAGCGACAAATGATTAACCAAGCAGGCAACTGATTAACTGAAAACTTGTCATTCACATTTGGGACGGAATTCACGATGGGAATGTATTCGGCCCCCTTACCGGGCCTTGGGGTGCTGCTTTCCCGCTTGTGGAACCGAGTTGGGGTCGTCAAATGGCCTGGTGCATTGTTTGAAACACTGGTTAATGAGTTGTCAAGGTAGGAAATCATAGAACATAAGAGCAGCTCATTAACTGAAATTTTGAACATCGACAACTGGTTAACCAAAAGCCAGAGCGACAAATGATTAACCAAGGAGGCAACTCATTAACTGAATTTCGAACATCGACAACTGGCTAACCAAAAGACACAGGGACAAATGAGTAACCAAAGGGCCAACTCATTAACTGAAATTTCAAAGAGGCAACTCATTAACTGAAATTTTGAACATCGACAACTGGTTAACCAAAAGCCAGAGCGACAAATGATTAACCAAGGAGGCAACTCATTAACTGAATTTCGAACATCGACAACTGGTTAACCAAATGTCAGAGCGACAAATGATTAACCAAGGAGGCAACTCATTAACTGAAATTCGAACATCGACAACTGGGTAACCAAGAGTCAGAGCGACAAATAATTAACCAAGGAGGCAACTCATTAACTGAATTTCGAACATCGACAACTGGGTAACCAAAAGACACAGGGACAAATGAGTAACCAAAGGGCCAACTCATTAACTGAAATTTCAAAGAGGCTACTCATTAACTGAAATTTGAACATCGACAACTGGTTAACCAAATGTCAGAGCGACAAATGAGTAACCAAGCAGGCAACTGATTAACTGAAAACTTGTCATTCACATTTGGGACGGAATTCACGATGGGAATGTATTCGGCCCCCTTACCGGGCCTTGGGGTGCTGCTTTCCCGCTTGTGGAACCGAGTTGGGGTCGTCAAATGGCCTGGTGCATTGTTTGAAACACTGGTTAATGAGTTGTCAAGGTCGGAAATCATAGAACATAAGAGCAGCTCATTAACTGAAATTTTGAACATCGACAACTGGTTAACCAAAAGCCAGAGCGACAAATGATTAACCAAGGAGGCAACTCATTAACTGAATTTCGAACATCGACAACTGGTTAACCAAAAGCCAGAGCGACAAATGATTAACCAAGGAGGCAACTCATTAACTGAATTTCGAACATCGACAACTGGTTAACCAAATGTCAGAGCGACAAATGATTAACCAAGGAGGCAACTCAATAACTGAATTTCGAACATCGACAACTGGTTAACCAAAAGCCAGAGCGACAAATGATTAACCAAGGAGGCAACTCATTAACTGAATTTCGAACATCGACAACTGGTTAACCAAAAGACACAGGGACAAATGAGTAACCAAAGGGCCAACTCATTAACTGAAATTTCAAAGAGGCAACTCATTAACTGAAATTTTGAACATCGACAACTGGTTAACCAAAAGCCAGAGCGACAAATGATTAACCAAGCAGGCAACTGAGTAACTGAAAACTTGTCATTCACATTTGGGACGGAATTCACGATGGGAATGTATTCGGCCCCCTTACCGGGCCTTGGGGTGCTGCTTTCCCGCTTGTGGAACCGAGTTGGGGTCGTCAAATGGCCTGGTGCATTGTTTGAAACACTGGTTAATGAGTTGTCAAGGTCGGAAATCATAGAACATAAGAGCAGCTCATTAACTGAAATTTTGAACATCGACAACTGGGTAACCAAGAGTCAGAGCGACAAATGATTAACCAAGGAGGCAACTCAATAACTGAATTTCGAACATCGACAACTGGTTAACCAAAAGACACAGGGACAAATGAGTAACCAAAGGGCCAACTCATTAACTGAAATTTCAAAGAGGCAACTCATTAACTGAAATTTTGAACATCGACAACTGGTTAACCAAAAGCCAGAGCGACAAATGATTAACCAAGGAGGCAACTCATTAACTGAATTTCGAACATCGACAACTGGTTAACCAAATGTCAGAGCGACAAATGATTAACCAAGGAGGCAACTCAATAACTGAATTTCGAACATCGACAACTGGTTAACCAAGAGTCAGGGCGACAAATGATTAACCAAGGAGGCAACTCATTAACTGAATTTCGAACATCGACAACTGGGTAACCAAAAGACACAGGGACAAATGAGTAACCAAAGGGCCAACTCATTAACTGAAATTTCAAAGAGGCAACTCATTAACTGAAATTTCGAACATCGACAACTGGTTAACCAAAAGCCAGAGCGACAAATGATTAACCAAGGAGGCAACTCATTAACTGAATTTCGAACATCGACAACTGGTTAACCAAGAGTCAGAGCGACAAATGATTAACCAAGGAGGCAACTCATTAACTGAATTTCGAACATCGACAACTGTTTAACCAAGAGTCAGAGCGACAAATGATTAACCAAGGAGGCAACTCATTAACTGAATTTCGAACATCGACAACTGGTTAACCAAAAGACACAGGGACAAATGAGTAACCAAAGGGCCAACTCATTAACTGAAATTTCAAAGAGGCAACTCATTAACTGAAATTTTGAACATCGACAACTGGTTAACCAAAAGCCAGAGCGACAAATGATTAACCAAGGAGGCAACTCATTAACTGAATTTCGAACATCGACAACTGGTTAACCAAGAGTCAGGGCGACAAATGATTAACCAAGGAGGCAACTCATTAACTGAATTTCGAACATCGACAACTGGGTAACCAAAAGACACAGGGACAAATGAGTAACCAAAGGGCCAACTCATTAACTGAAATTTCAAAGAGGCAACTCATTAACTGAAATTTTGAACATCGACAACTGGTTAACCAAATGTCAGAGCGACAAATGAGTAACCAAGCAGGCAACTGATTAACTGAAAACTTGTCATTCACATTTGGGACGGAATTCAGGATGGGAATGTATTCGGCCCCCTTCCCGGGCCTTGGGGTGCTGCTTTCCCGCTTGTGGAACCGAGTTGGGGTCGTCAAATGGCCTGGTGCATTGTTTGAAACACTGGTTAATGAGTTGTCAAGGTCGGAAATCATAGAACATAAGAGCAGCTCATTAACTGAAATTTTGAACATCGACAACTGGTTAACCAAAAGCCAGAGCGACAAATGATTAACCAAGGAGGCAACTCATTAACTGAATTTCGAACATCGACAACTGGTTAACCAAAAGACACAGGGACAAATGAGTAACCAAAGGGCCAACTCATTAACTGAAATTTCAAAGAGGCAACTCATTAACTGAAATTTTGAACATCGACAACTGGTTAACCAAAAGCCAGAGCGACAAATGATTAACCAAGGAGGCAACTCATTAACTGAATTTCGAACATCGACAACTGGTTAACCAAATGTCAGAGCGACAAATGATTAACCAAGGAGGCAACTCATTAACTGAAATTCGAACATCGACAACTGGGTAACCAAGAGTCAGAGCGACAAATAATTAACCAAGGAGGCAACTCATTAACTGAATTTCGAACATCGACAACTGGGTAACCAAAAGACACAGGGACAAATGAGTAACCAAAGGGCCAACTCATTAACTGAAATTTCAAAGAGGCTACTCATTAACTGAAATTTGAACATCGACAACTGGTTAACCAAATGTCAGAGCGACAAATGAGTAACCAAGCAGGCAACTGATTAACTGAAAACTTGTCATTCACATTTGGGACGGAATTCACGATGGGAATGTATTCGGCCCCCTTACCGGGCCTTGGGGTGCTGCTTTCCCGCTTGTGGAACCGAGTTGGGGTCGTCAAATGGCCTGGTGCATTGTTTGAAACACTGGTTAATGAGTTGTCAAGGTCGGAAATCATAGAACATAAGAGCAGCTCATTAACTGAAATTTTGAACATCGACAACTGGTTAACCAAGAGTCAGAGCGACAAATGATTAACCAAGGAGGCAACTCATTAACTGAATTTCGAACATCGACAACTGGATAACCAAAAGACACAGGGACAAATGAGTAACCAAAGGGCCAACTCATTAACTGAAATTTCAAAGAGGCAACTCATTAACTGTAATTTTGAACATCGACAACTGGTTAACCAAAAGCCAGAGCGACAAATGAGTAACCAAGGAGGCAACTCATTAACTGAATTTCGAACATCGACAACTGGGTAACCAAGAGTCAGAGCGACAAATGATTAACCAAGGAGGCAACTCATTAACTGAATTTCGAACATCGACAACTGGTTAACCAAAAGACACAGGGACAAATGAGTAACCAAAGGGCCAACTCATTAACTGAAATTTCAAAGAGGCAACTCATTAACTGAAATTTTGAACATCGACAACTGGTTAACCAAAAGCCAGAGCGACAAATGATTAACCAAGGAGGCAACTCATTAACTGAATTTCGAACATCGACAACTGGTTAACCAAAAGCCAGAGCGACAAATGATTAACCAAGGAGGCAACTCAGTAACTGAATTTCGAACATCGACAACTGGGTAACCAAGAGTCAGAGCGACAAATGATTAACCAAGGAGGCAACTCATTAACTGAATTTCGAACATCGACAACTGGTTAACCAAAAGACACAGGGACAAATGAGTAACC
Organism: Somniosus microcephalus; assembly: GCF_052327205.1. Lineage (NCBI taxonomy): Eukaryota > Metazoa > Chordata > Chondrichthyes > Squaliformes > Somniosidae > Somniosus > Somniosus microcephalus. Next base: position 55,420 of record NW_028225891.1, read on the forward strand.
AAAGGGCCAACTCATTAACTGAAATTTCAAAGAGGCTACTCATTAACTGAAATTTGAACATCGACAACTGGGTAACCAAATGTCAGAGCGACAAATGATTAACCAAGCAGGCAACTGATTAACTGAAAACTTGTCATTCACATTTGGGACGGAATTCACGATGGGAATGTATTCGGCCCCCTTACCGGGCCTTGGGGTGCTGCTTTCCCGCTTGTGGAACCGAGTTGGGGTCGTCAAATGGCCTGGTGCATTGTTTGAAACACTGGTTAATGAGTTGTCAAGGTCGGAAATCATAGAACATAAGAGCAGCTCATTAACTGAAATTTTGAACATCGACAACTGGTTAACCAAGAGTCAGAGCGACAAATGATTAACCAAGGAGGCAACTCATTAACTGAATTTCGAACATCGACAACTGGTTAACCAAATGTCAGAGCGACAAATGATTAACCAAGGAGGCAACTCATTAACTGAATTTCGAACATCGACAACTGGTTAACCAAGAGTCAGAGCGACAAATGATTAACCAAGGAGGCAACTCATTAACTGAATTTCGAACATCGACAACTGGTTAACCAAAAGACACAGGGACAAATGAGTAACCAAAGGGCCAACTCATTAACTGAAATTTCAAAGAGGCTACTCATTAACTGAAATTTGAACATCGACAACTGGGTAACCAAATGTCAGAGCGACAAATGATTAACCAAGCAGGCAACTGATTAACTGAAAACTTGTCATTCACATTTGGGACGGAATTCACGATGGGAATGTATTCGGCCCCCTTACCGGGCCTTGGGGTGCTGCTTTCCCGCTTGTGGAACCGAGTTGGGGTCGTCAAATGGCCTGGTGCATTGTTTGAACCACTGGTTAATGAGTTGTCAAGGTCGGAAATCATAGAACATAAGAGCAGCTCATTAACTGAAATTTTGAACATCGACAACTGGTTAACCAAAAGCCAGAGCGACAAATGATTAACCAAGGAGGCAACTCATTAACTGAATTTCGAACATCGACAACTGGTTAACCAAAAGACACAGGGACAAATGAGTAACCAAAGGGCCAACTCATTAACTGAAATTTCAAAGAGGCAACTCATTAACTGAAATTTTGAACATCGACAACTGGTTAACCAAAAGCCAGAGCGACAAATGATTAACCAAGGAGGCAACTCATTAACTGAATTTCGAACATCGACAACTGGGTAACCAAGAGTCAGAGCGACAAATGATTAACCAAGGAGGCAACTCATTAACTGAATTTCGAACATCGACAACTGGTTAACCAAAAGACACAGGGACAAATGAGTAACCAAAGGGCCAACTCATTAACTGAAATTTCAAAGAGGCAACTCATTAACTGAAATTTTGAACATCGACAACTGGTTAACCAAAAGCCAGAGCGACAAATGATTAACCAAGGAGGCAACTCATTAACTGAATTTCGAACATCGACAACTGGTTAACCAAAAGCCAGAGCGACAAATGATTAACCAAGGAGGCAACTCAGTAACTGAATTTCGAACATCGACAACTGGGTAACCAAGAGTCAGAGCGACAAATGATTAACCAAGGAGGCAACTCATTAACTGAATTTCGAACATCGACAACTGGTTAACCAAAAGACACAGGGACAAATGAGTAACCAAAGGGCCAACTCATTAACTGAAATTTCAAAGAGGCTACTCATTAACTGAAATTTGAACATCGACAACTGGGTAACCAAATGTCAGAGCGACAAATGATTAACCAAGCAGGCAACTGATTAACTGAAAACTTGTCATTCACATTTGGGACGGAATTCACGATGGGAATGTATTCGGCCCCCTTACCGGGCCTTGGGGTGCTGCTTTCCCGCTTGTGGAACCGAGTTGGGGTCGTCAAATGGCCTGGTGCATTGTTTGAAACACTGGTTAATGAGTTGTCAAGGTAGGAAATCATAGAACATAAGAGCAGCTCATTAACTGAAATTTTGAACATCGACAACTGGTTAACCAAAAGCCAGAGCGACAAATGATTAACCAAGGAGGCAACTCATTAACTGAATTTCGAACATCGACAACTGGCTAACCAAAAGACACAGGGACAAATGAGTAACCAAAGGGCCAACTCATTAACTGAAATTTCAAAGAGGCAACTCATTAACTGAAATTTTGAACATCGACAACTGGTTAACCAAAAGCCAGAGCGACAAATGATAAACCAAGGAGGCAACTCATTAACTGAATTTCGAACATCGACAACTGGTTAACCAAATGTCAGAGCGACAAATGATTAACCAAGGAGGCAACTCATTAACTGAAATTCGAACATCGACAACTGGGTAACCAAGAGTCAGAGCGACAAATAATTAACCAAGGAGGCAACTCATTAACTGAATTTCGAACATCGACAACTGGGTAACCAAAAGACACAGGGACAAATGAGTAACCAAAGGGCCAACTCATTAACTGAAATTTCAAAGAGGCTACTCATTAACTGAAATTTGAACATCGACAACTGGTTAACCAAATGTCAGAGCGACAAATGAGTAACCAAGCAGGCAACTGATTAACTGAAAACTTGTCATTCACATTTGGGACGGAATTCACGATGGGAATGTATTCGGCCCCCTTACCGGGCCTTGGGGTGCTGCTTTCCCGCTTGTGGAACCGAGTTGGGGTCGTCAAATGGCCTGGTGCATTGTTTGAAACACTGGTTAATGAGTTGTCAAGGTCGGAAATCATAGAACATAAGAGCAGCTCATTAACTGAAATTTTGAACATCGACAACTGGTTAACCAAGAGTCAGAGCGACAAATGATTAACCAAGGAGGCAACTCATTAACTGAATTTCGAACATCGACAACTGGATAACCAAAAGACACAGGGACAAATGAGTAACCAAAGGGCCAACTCATTAACTGAAATTTCAAAGAGGCAACTCATTAACTGTAATTTTGAACATCGACAACTGGTTAACCAAAAGCCAGAGCGACAAATGAGTAACCAAGGAGGCAACTCATTAACTGAATTTCGAACATCGACAACTGGGTAACCAAGAGTCAGAGCGACAAATGATTAACCAAGGAGGCAACTCATTAACTGAATTTCGAACATCGACAACTGGTTAACCAAAAGACACAGGGACAAATGAGTAACCAAAGGGCCAACTCATTAACTGAAATTTCAAAGAGGCAACTCATTAACTGAAATTTTGAACATCGACAACTGGTTAACCAAAAGCCAGAGCGACAAATGATTAACCAAGGAGGCAACTCATTAACTGAATTTCGAACATCGACAACTGGTTAACCAAAAGCCAGAGCGACAAATGATTAACCAAGGAGGCAACTCAGTAACTGAATTTCGAACATCGACAACTGGGTAACCAAGAGTCAGAGCGACAAATGATTAACCAAGGAGGCAACTCATTAACTGAATTTCGAACATCGACAACTGGTTAACCAAAAGCCAGAGCGACAAATGATTAACCAAGGAGGCAACTCATTAACTGAATTTCGAACATCGACAACTGGTTAACCAAATGTCAGAGCGACAAATGATTAACCAAGGAGGCAACTCATTAACTGAAATTCGAACATCGACAACTGGGTAACCAAGAGTCAGAGCGACAAATAATTAACCAAGGAGGCAACTCATTAACTGAATTTCGAACATCGACAACTGGGTAACCAAAAGACACAGGGACAAATGAGTAACCAAAGGGCCAACTCATTAACTGAAATTTCAAAGAGGCTACTCATTAACTGAAATTTGAACATCGACAACTGGTTAACCAAATGTCAGAGCGACAAATGAGTAACCAAGCAGGCAACTGATTAACTGAAAACTTGTCATTCACATTTGGGACGGAATTCACGATGGGAATGTATTCGGCCCCCTTACCGGGCCTTGGGGTGCTGCTTTCCCGCTTGTGGAACCGAGTTGGGGTCGTCAAATGGCCTGGTGCATTGTTTGAAACACTGGTTAATGAGTTGTCAAGGTCGGAAATCATAGAACATAAGAGCAGCTCATTAACTGAAATTTTGAACATCGACAACTGGTTAACCAAAAGCCAGAGCGACAAATGATTAACCAAGGAGGCAACTCATTAACTGAATTTCGAACATCGACAACTGGTTAACCAAAAGCCAGAGCGACAAATGATTAACCAAGGAGGCAACTCATTAACTGAATTTCGAACATCGACAACTGGTTAACCAAATGTCAGAGCGACAAATGATTAACCAAGGAGGCAACTCAATAACTGAATTTCGAACATCGACAACTGGTTAACCAAAAGCCAGAGCGACAAATGATTAACCAAGGAGGCAACTCATTAACTGAATTTCGAACATCGACAACTGGTTAACCAAAAGACACAGGGACAAATGAGTAACCAAAGGGCCAACTCATTAACTGAAATTTCAAAGAGGCAACTCATTAACTGAAATTTTGAACATCGACAACTGGATAACCAAAAGCCAGAGCGACAAATGATTAACCAAGCAGGCAACTGATTAACTGAAAACTTGTCATTCACATTTGGGACGGAATTCACGATGGGAATGTATTCGGCCCCCTTACCGGGCCTTGGGGTGCTGCTTTCCCGCTTGTGGAACCGAGTTGGGGTCGTCAAATGGCCTGGTGCATTGTTTGAAACACTGGTTAATGAGTTGTCAAGGTCGGAAATCATAGAACATAAGAGCAGCTCATTAACTGAAATTTTGAACATCGACAACTGGGTAACCAAGAGTCAGAGCGACAAATGATTAACCAAGGAGGCAACTCATTAACTGAATTTCGAACATCGACAACTGGTTAACCAAAAGACACAGGGACAAATGAGTAACCAAAGGGCCAACTCATTAACTGAAATTTCAAAGAGGCAACTCATTAACTGAAATTTTGAACATCGACAACTGGTTAACCAAAAGCCAGAGCGACAAATGATTAACCAAGGAGGCAACTCATTAACTGAATTTCGAACATCGACAACTGGCTAACCAAATGTCAGAGCGACAAATGATTAACCAAGGAGGCAACTCATTAACTGAATTTCGAACATCGACAACTGGTTAACCAAAAGCCAGAGCGACAAATGATTAACCAAGGAGGCAACTCATTAACTGAATTTCGAACATCGACAACTGGTTAACCAAATGTCAGAGCGACAAATGATTAACCAAGGAGGCAACTCAGTAACTGAATTTCGAACATCGACAACTGGTTAACCAAGAGTCAGGGCGACAAATGATTAACCAAGGAGGCAACTCATTAACTGAATTTCGAACATCGACAACTGGGTAACCAAAAGACACAGGGACAAATGAGTAACCAAAGGGCCAACTCATTAACTGAAATTTCAAAGAGGCTACTCATTAACTGAAATTTGAACATCGACAACTGGTTAACCAAATGTCAGAGCGACAAATGAGTAACCAAGCAGGCAACTGATTAACTGAAAACTTGTCATTCACATTTGGGACGGAATTCACGATGGGAATGTATTCGGCCCCCTTACCGGGCCTTGGGGTGCTGCTTTCCCGCTTGTGGAACCGAGTTGGGGTCGTCAAATGGCCTGGTGCATTGTTTGAAACACTGGTTAATGAGTTGTCAAGGTCGGAAATCATAGAACATAAGAGCAGCTCATTAACTGAAATTTTGAACATCGACAACTGGTTAACCAAAAGCCAGAGCGACAAATGATTAACCAAGGAGGCAACTCATTAACTGAATTTCGAACATCGACAACTGGTTAACCAAAAGACACAGGGACAAATGAGTAACCAAAGTGCCAACTCATTAACTGAAATTTCAAAGAGGCAACTCATTAACTGAAATTTTGAACATCGACAACTGGTTAACCAAAAGCCAGAGCGACAAATGATTAACCAAGGAGGCAACTCAATAACTGAATTTCGAACATCGACAACTGATTAACCAAGAGTCAGAGCGACAAATGATTAACCAAGGAGGCAACTCATTAGCTGAATTTCGAACATCGACAACTGGTTAACCAAGAGTCAGAGCGACAAATGATTAACCAAGGAGGCAACTCATTAACTGAATTTCGAACATCGACAACTGGTTAACCAAAAGACACAGGGACAAATGAGTAACCAAAGGGCCAACTCATTAACTGAAATTTCAAAGAGGCAACTCATTAACTGAAATTTTGAACATCGACAACTGGATAACCAAAAGCCAGAGCGACAAATGATTAACCAAGGAGGCAACTCATTAACTGAATTTCGAACATCGACAACTGGTTAACCAAGAGTCAGGGCGACAAATGATTAACCAAGGAGGCAACTCATTAACTGAATTTCGAACATCGACAACTGGTTAACCAAGAGTCAGAGCGACAAATGATTAACCAAGGAGGCAACTTAGTAACTGAATTTCGAACATCGACAACTGGGTAACCAAAAGACACAGGGACAAATGAGTAACCAAAGGGCCAACTCATTAACTGAAATTTCAAAGAGGCTACTCATTAACTGAAATTTGAACATCGACAACTGGGTAACCAAATGTCAGAGCGACAAATGATTAACCAAGCAGGCAACTGATTAACTGAAAACTTGTCATTCACATTTGGGACGGAATTCACGATGGGAATGTATTCGGCCCCCTTACCGGGCCTTGGGGTGCTGCTTTCCCGCTTGTGGAACCGAGTTGGGGTCGTCAAATGGCCTGGTGCATTGTTTGAAACACTGGTTAATGAGTTGTCAAGGTCGGAAATCATAGAACATAAGAGCAGCTCATTAACTGAAATTTTGAACATCGACAACTGGTTAACCAAAAGCCAGAGCGACAAATGATTAACCAAGGAGGCAACTCATTAACTGAATTTCGAACATCGACAACTGGGTAACCAAAAGACACAGGGACAAATGAGTAACCAAAGGGCCAACTCATTAACTGAAATTTCAAAGAGGCTACTCATTAACTGAAATTTGAACATCGACAACTGGTTAACCAAATGTCAGAGCGACAAATGAGTAACCAAGCAGGCAACTGATTAACTGAAAACTTGTCATTCACATTTGGGACGGAATTCACGATGGGAATGTATTCGGCCCCCTTACCGGGCCTTGGGGTGCTGCTTTCCCGCTTGTGGAACCGAGTTGGGGTCGTCAAATGGCCTGGTGCATTGTTTGAAACACTGGTTAATGAGTTGTCAAGGTCGGAAATCATAGAACATAAGAGCAGCTCATTAACTGAAATTTTGAACATCGACAACTGGTTAACCAAAAGCCAGAGCGACAAATGATTAACCAAGGAGGCAACTCATTAACTGAATTTCGAACATCGACAACTGGTTAACCAAAAGACACAGGGACAAATGAGTAACCAAAGTGCCAACTCATTAACTGAAATTTCAAAGAGGCAACTCATTAACTGAAATTTTGAACATCGACAACTGGTTAACCAAAAGCCAGAGCGACAAATGATTAACCAAGGAGGCAACTCAATAACTGAATTTCGAACATCGACAACTGATTAACCAAGAGTCAGAGCGACAAATGATTAACCAAGGAGGCAACTCATTAACTGAATTTCGAACATCGACAACTGGTTAACCAAGAGTCAGAGCGACAAATGATTAACCAAGGAGGCAACTCATTAACTGAATTTCGAACATCGACAACTGGTTAACCAAAAGACACAGGGACAAATGAGTAACCAAAGGGCCAACTCATTAACTGAAATTTCAAAGAGGCAACTCATTAACTGAAATTTTGAACATCGACAACTGGATAACCAAAAGCCAGAGCGACAAATGATTAACCAAGGAGGCAACTCATTAACTGAATTTCGAACATCGACAACTGGTTAACCAAGAGTCAGGGCGACAAATGATTAACCAAGGAGGCAACTCATTAACTGAATTTCGAACATCGACAACTGGTTAACCAAGAGTCAGAGCGACAAATGATTAACCAAGGAGGCAACTTAGTAACTGAATTTCGAACATCGACAACTGGGTAACCAAAAGACACAGGGACAAATGAGTAACCAAAGGGCCAACTCATTAACTGAAATTTCAAAGAGGCTACTCATTAACTGAAATTTGAACATCGACAACTGGGTAACCAAATGTCAGAGCGACAAATGATTAACCAAGCAGGCAACTGATTAACTGAAAACTTGTCATTCACATTTGGGACGGAATTCACGATGGGAATGTATTCGGCCCCCTTACCGGGCCTTGGGGTGCTGCTTTCCCGCTTGTGGAACCGAGTTGGGGTCGTCAAATGGCCTGGTGCATTGTTTGAAACACTGGTTAATGAGTTGTCAAGGTCGGAAATCATAGAACATAAGAGCAGCTCATTAACTGAAATTTTGAACATCGACAACTGGTTAACCAAAAGCCAGAGCGACAAATGATTAACCAAGGAGGCAACTCATTAACTGAATTTCGAACATCGACAACTGGGTAACCAAAAGACACAGGGACAAATGAGTAACCAAAGGGCCAACTCATTAACTGAAATTTCAAAGAGGCAACTCAATAACTGAAATTTTGAACATCGACAACTGGTTAACCAAAAGCCAGAGCGACAAATGATTAACCAAGGAGGCAACTCATTAACTGAATTTCGAACATCGACAACTGGTTAACCAAATGTCAGAGCGACAAATGAGTAACCAAGCAGGCAACTGATTAACTGAAAACTTGTCATTCACATTTGGGACGGAATTCACGATGGGAATGTATTCGGCCCCCTTACCGGGCCTTGGGGTGCTGCTTTCCCGCTTGTGGAACCGAGTTGGGGTCGTCAAATGGCCTGGTGCATTGTTTGAAACACTGGTTAATGAGTTGTCAAGGTCGGAAATCATAGAACATAAGAGCAGCTCATTAACTGAAATTTTGAACATCGACAACTGGTTAACCAAAAGCCAGAGCGACAAATGATTAACCAAGGAGGCAACTCATTAACTGAATTTCGAACATCGACAACTGGTTAACCAAGAGTCAGGGCGACAAATGATTAACCAAGGAGGCAACTCATTAACTGAATTTCGAACATCGACAACTGGGTAACCAAAAGACACAGGGACAAATGAGTAACCAAAGGGCCAACTCATTAACTGAAATTTCAAAGAGGCAACTCATTAACTGTAATTTTGAACATCGACAACTGGTTAACCAAAAGCCAGAGCGACAAATGATTAACCAAGGAGGCAACTCATTAACTGAATTTCGAACATCGACAACTGGGTAACCAAATGTCAGAGCGACAAATGATTAACCAAGGAGGCAACTCAGTAACTGAATTTCGAACATCGACAACTGGTTAACCAAGAGTCAGGGCGACAAATGATTAACCAAGGAGGCAACTCATTAACTGAATTTCGAACATCGACAACTGGGTAACCAAAAGACACAGGGACAAATGAGTAACCAAAGGGCCAACTCATTAACTGAAATTTCAAAGAGGCTACTCATTAACTGAAATTTGAACATCGACAACTGGTTAACCAAATGTCAGAGCGACAAATGAGTAACCAAGCAGGCAACTGATTAACTGAAAACTTGTCATTCACATTTGGGACGGAATTCACGATGGGAATGTATTCGGCCCCCTTACCGGGCCTTGGGGTGCTGCTTTCCCGCTTGTGGAACCGAGTTGGGGTCGTCAAATGGCCTGGTGCATTGTTTGAAACACTGGTTAATGAGTTGTCAAGGTCGGAAATCATAGAACATAAGAGCAGCTCATTAACTGAAATTTTGAACATCGACAACTGGTTAACCAAAAGCCAGAGCGACAAATGATTAACCAAGGAGGCAACTCATTAACTGAATTTCGAACATCGACAACTGGCTAACCAAAAGACACAGGGACAAATGAGTAACCAAAGGGCCAACTCATTAACTGAAATTTCAAAGAGGCAACTCATTAACTGAAATTTTGAACATCGACAACTGGTTAACCAAAAGCCAGAGCGACAAATGATTAACCAAGGAGGCAACTCATTAACTGAATTTCGAACATCGACAACTGGTTAACCAAATGTCAGAGCGACAAATGAGTAACCAAGGAGGCAACTCATTAACTGAATTTCGAACATCGACAACTGGTTAACCAAGAGTCAGAGCGACAAATGATTAACCAAGGAGGCAACTCATTAACTGAATTTCGAACATCGACAACTGGGTAACCAAAAGACACAGGGACAAATGAGTAACCAAAGGGCCAACTCATTAACTGAAATTTCAAAGAGGCTACTCATTAACTGAAATTTGAACATCGACAACTGGTTAACCAAATGTCAGAGCGACAAATGAGTAACCAAGCAGGCAACTGATTAACTGAAAACTTGTCATTCACATTTGGGACGGAATTCACGATGGGAATGTATTCGGCCCCCTTACCGGGCCTTGGGGTGCTGCTTTCCCGCTTGTGGAACCGAGTTGGGGTCGTCAAATGGCCTGGTGCATTGTTTGAAACACTGGTTAATGAGTTGTCAAGGTCGGAAATCATAGAACATAAGAGCAGCTCATTAACTGAAATTTTGAACATCGACAACTGGTTAACCAAAAGCCAGAGCGACAAATGATTAACCAAGGAGGCAACTCATTAACTGAATTTCGAACATCGACAACTGGTTAACCAAAAGACACAGGGACAAATGAGTAACCAAAGGGCCAACTCATTAACTGAAATTTCAAAGAGGCAACTCAATAACTGAAATTTTGAACATCGACAACTGGATAACCAAAAGCCAGAGCGACAAATGATTAACCAAGGAGGCAACTCATTAACTGAATTTCGAACATCGACAACTGGATAACCAAATGTCAGAGCGACAAATGATTAACCAAGGAGGCAACTCATTAACTGAATTTCGAACATCGACAACTGGGTAACCAAGAGTCAGGGCGACAAATGATTAACCAAGGAGGCAACTCATTAACTGAATTTCGAACATCGACAACTGGGTAACCAAAAGACACAGGGACAAATGAGTAACCAAAGGGCCAACTCATTAACTGAAATTTCAAAGAGGCAACTCATTAACTGAAATTTTGAACATCGACAACTGGTTAACCAAATGTCAGAGCGACAAATGAGTAACCAAGCAGGCAACTGATTAACTGAAAACTTGTCATTCACATTTGGGACGGAATTCACGATGGGAATGTATTCGGCCCCCTTACCGGGCCTTGGGGTGCTGCTTTCCCGCTTGTGGAACCGAGTTGGGGTCGTCAAATGGCCTGGTGCATTGTTTGAAACACTGGTTACTGAGTTGTCAAGGTAGGAAATCATAGAACATAAGAGCAGCTCATTAACTGAAATTTTGAACATCGACAACTGGTTAACCAAAAGCCAGAGCGACAAATGAATAACCAAGGAGGCAACTCATTAACTGAATTTCGAACATCGACAACTGGTTAACCAAAAGACACAGGGACAAATGAGTAACCAAAGGGCCAACTCATTAACTGAAATTTCAAAGAGGCAACTCATTAACTGAAATTTTGAACATCGACAACTGGTTAACCAAAAGCCAGAGCGACAAATGAGTAACCAAGGAGGCAACTCATTAACTGAATTTCGAACATCGACAACTGGTTAACCAAATGTCAGAGCGACAAATGATAAACCAAGGAGGCAACTCATTAACTGAATTTCGAACATCGACAACTGGTTAACCAAGAGTCAGGGCGACAAATGATTAACCAAGGAGGCAACTCATTAACTGAATTTCGAACATCGACAACTGGGTAACCAAAAGACACAGGGACAAATGAGTAACCAAAGGGCCAACTCATTAACTGAAATTTCAAAGAGGCTACTCATTAACTGAAATTTGAACATCGACAACTGGTTAACCAAATGTCAGAGCGACAAATGAGTAACCAAGCAGGCAACTGATTAACTGAAAACTTGTCATTCACATTAGGGACGGAATTCACGATGGGAATGTATTCGGCCCCCTTACCGGGCCTTGGGGTGCTGCTTTCCCGCTTGTGGAACCGAGTTGGGGTCGTCAAATGGCCTGGTGCATTGTTTGAAACACTGGTTAATGAGTTGTCAAGGTCGGAAATCATAGAACATAAGAGCAGCTCATTAACTGAAATTTTGAACATCGACAACTGGTTAACCAAAAGCCAGAGCGACAAATGATTAACCAAGGAGGCAACTCATTAACTGAATTTCGAACATCGACAACTGGTTAACCAAAAGACACAGGGACAAATGAGTAACCAAAGGGCCAACTCATTAACTGAAATTTCAAAGAGGCAACTCATTAACTGAAATTTTGAACATCGACAACTGGTTAACCAAAAGCCAGAGCGACAAATGATTAACCAAGGAGGCAACTCATTAACTGAATTTCGAACATCGACAACTGGTTAACCAAAAGACACAGGGACAAATGAGTAACCAAAGGGCCAACTCATTAACTGAAATTTCAAAGAGGCAACTCATTAACTGAAATTTTGAACATCGACAACTGGTTAACCAAAAGCCAGAGCGACAAATGATTAACCAAGGAGGCAACTCATTAACTGAATTTCGAACATCGACAACTGGGTAACCAAAAGACACAGGGACAAATGAGAAACCAAAGGGCCAACTCATTAACTGAAATTTCAAAGAGGCTACTCATTAACTGAAATTTGAACATCGACAACTGGTTAACCAAATGTCAGAGCGACAAATGAGTAACCAAGCAGGCAACTGATTAACTGAAAACTTGTCATTCACATTAGGGACGGAATTCACGATGGGAATGTATTCGGCCCCCTTACCGGGCCTTGGGGTGCTGCTTTCCCGCTTGTGGAACCGAGTTGGGGTCGTCAAATGGCCTGGTGCATTGTTTGAAACACTGGTTAATGAGTTGTCAAGGTCGGAAATCATAGAACATAAGAGCAGCTCATTAACTGAAATTTTGAACATCGACAACTGGTTAACCAAAAGCCAGAGCGACAAATGATTAACCAAGGAGTCAACTCAGTAACTGAATTTCGAACATCGAAAACTGGCTAACCAAATGTCAGAGCGACAAATGATTAACCAAGGAGGCAACTCATTAACTGAATTTCGAACATCGACAACTGGTTAACCAAGAGTCAGAGCGACAAATGAGTAACCAAGGAGGCAACTCATTAACTGAATTTCGAACATCGACAACTGGGTAACCAAAAGACACAGGGACAAATGAGTAACCAAAGGGCCAACTCATTAACTGAAATTTCAAAGAGGCTACTCATTAACTGAAATTTGAACATCGACAACTGGTTAACCAAATGTCAGAGCGACAAATGAGTAACCAAGCAGGCAACTGATTAACTGAAAACTTGTCATTCACATTTGGGACGGAATTCACGATGGGAATGTATTCGGCCCCCTTACCGGGCCTTGGGGTGCTGCTTTCCCGCTTGTGGAACCGAGTTGGGGTCGTCAAATGGCCTGGTGCATTGTTTGAAACACTGGTTAATGAGTTGTCAAGGTCGGAAATCATAGAACATAAGAGCAGCTCATTAACTGAAATTTTGAACATCGACAACTGGTTAACCAAAAGCCAGAGCGACAAATGATTAACCAAGGAGGCAACTCATTAACTGAATTTCGAACATCGACAACTGGTTAACCAAAAGACACAGGGACAAATGAGTAACCAAAGGGCCAACTCATTAACTGAAATTTCAAAGAGGCAACTCATTAACTGAAATTTTGAACATCGACAACTGGTTAACCAAAAGCCAGAGCGACAAATGATTAACCAAGGAGGCAACTCATTAACTGAATTTCGAACATCGACAACTGGTTAACCAAATGTCAGAGCGACAAATGATTAACCAAGGAGGCAACTCATTAACTGAAATTCGAACATCGACAACTGGGTAACCAAGAGTCAGAGCGACAAATAATTAACCAAGGAGGCAACTCATTAACTGAATTTCGAACATCGACAACTGGGTAACCAAAAGACACAGGGACAAATGAGTAACCAAAGGGCCAACTCATTAACTGAAATTTCAAAGAGGCTACTCATTAACTGAAATTTGAACATCGACAACTGGTTAACCAAATGTCAGAGCGACAAATGAGTAACCAAGCAGGCAACTGATTAACTGAAAACTTGTCATTCACATTTGGGACGGAATTCACGATGGGAATGTATTCGGCCCCCTTACCGGGCCTTGGGGTGCTGCTTTCCCGCTTGTGGAACCGAGTTGGGGTCGTCAAATGGCCTGGTGCATTGTTTGAAACACTGGTTAATGAGTTGTCAAGGTCGGAAATCATAGAACATAAGAGCAGCTCATTAACTGAAATTTTGAACATCGACAACTGGTTAACCAAGAGTCAGAGCGACAAATGATTAACCAAGGAGGCAACTCATTAACTGAATTTCGAACATCGACAACTGGATAACCAAAAGACACAGGGACAAATGAGTAACCAAAGGGCCAACTCATTAACTGAAATTTCAAAGAGGCAACTCATTAACTGTAATTTTGAACATCGACAACTGGTTAACCAAAAGCCAGAGCGACAAATGAGTAACCAAGGAGGCAACTCATTAACTGAATTTCGAACATCGACAACTGGGTAACCAAGAGTCAGAGCGACAAATGATTAACCAAGGAGGCAACTCATTAACTGAATTTCGAACATCGACAACTGGTTAACCAAAAGACACAGGGACAAATGAGTAACCAAAGGGCCAACTCATTAACTGAAATTTCAAAGAGGCAACTCATTAACTGAAATTTTGAACATCGACAACTGGTTAACCAAAAGCCAGAGCGACAAATGATTAACCAAGGAGGCAACTCATTAACTGAATTTCGAACATCGACAACTGGTTAACCAAAAGCCAGAGCGACAAATGATTAACCAAGGAGGCAACTCAGTAACTGAATTTCGAACATCGACAACTGGGTAACCAAGAGTCAGAGCGACAAATGATTAACCAAGGAGGCAACTCATTAACTGAATTTCGAACATCGACAACTGGTTAACCAAAAGACACAGGGACAAATGAGTAACCAAAGGGCCAACTCATTAACTGAAATTTCAAAGAGGCTACTCATTAACTGAAATTTGAACATCGACAACTGGGTAACCAAATGTCAGAGCGACAAATGATTAACCAAGCAGGCAACTGATTAACTGAAAACTTGTCATTCACATTTGGGACGGAATTCACGATGGGAATGTATTCGGCCCCCTTACCGGGCCTTGGGGTGCTGCTTTCCCGCTTGTGGAACCGAGTTGGGGTCGTCAAATGGCCTGGTGCATTGTTTGAAACACTGGTTAATGAGTTGTCAAGGTCGGAAATCATAGAACATAAGAGCAGCTCATTAACTGAAATTTTGAACATCGACAACTGGTTAACCAAGAGTCAGAGCGACAAATGATTAACCAAGGAGGCAACTCATTAACTGAATTTCGAACATCGACAACTGGTTAACCAAATGTCAGAGCGACAAATGATTAACCAAGGAGGCAACTCATTAACTGAATTTCGAACATCGACAACTGGTTAACCAAGAGTCAGAGCGACAAATGATTAACCAAGGAGGCAACTCATTAACTGAATTTCGAACATCGACAACTGGTTAACCAAAAGACACAGGGACAAATGAGTAACCAAAGGGCCAACTCATTAACTGAAATTTCAAAGAGGCTACTCATTAACTGAAATTTGAACATCGACAACTGGGTAACCAAATGTCAGAGCGACAAATGATTAACCAAGCAGGCAACTGATTAACTGAAAACTTGTCATTCACATTTGGGACGGAATTCACGATGGGAATGTATTCGGCCCCCTTACCGGGCCTTGGGGTGCTGCTTTCCCGCTTGTGGAACCGAGTTGGGGTCGTCAAATGGCCTGGTGCATTGTTTGAACCACTGGTTAATGAGTTGTCAAGGTCGGAAATCATAGAACATAAGAGCAGCTCATTAACTGAAATTTTGAACATCGACAACTGGTTAACCAAAAGCCAGAGCGACAAATGATTAACCAAGGAGGCAACTCATTAACTGAATTTCGAACATCGACAACTGGTTAACCAAAAGACACAGGGACAAATGAGTAACCAAAGGGCCAACTCATTAACTGAAATTTCAAAGAGGCAACTCATTAACTGAAATTTTGAACATCGACAACTGGTTAACCAAAAGCCAGAGCGACAAATGAGTAACCAAGGAGGCAACTCAGTAACTGAATTTCGAACATCGACAACTGGGTAACCAAGAGTCAGAGCGACAAATGATTAACCAAGGAGGCAACTCATTAACTGAATTTCGAACATCGACAACTGGTTAACCAAAAGACACAGGGACAAATGAGTAACCAAAGGGCCAACTCATTAACTGAAATTTCAAAGAGGCAACTCATTAACTGAAATTTTGAACATCGACAACTGGTTAACCAAAAGCCAGAGCGACAAATGATTAACCAAGGAGGCAACTCATTAACTGAATTTCGAACATCGACAACTGGTTAACCAAAAGCCAGAGCGACAAATGATTAACCAAGGAGGCAACTCAGTAACTGAATTTCGAACATCGACAACTGGGTAACCAAGAGTCAGAGCGACAAATGATTAACCAAGGAGGCAACTCATTAACTGAATTTCGAACATCGACAACTGGTTAACCAAAAGACACAGGGACAAATGAGTAACCAAAGGGCCAACTCATTAACTGAAATTTCAAAGAGGCTACTCATTAACTGAAATTTGAACATCGACAACTGGGTAACCAAATGTCAGAGCGACAAATGATTAACCAAGCAGGCAACTGATTAACTGAAAACTTGTCATTCACATTTGGGACGGAATTCACGATGGGAATGTATTCGGCCCCCTTACCGGGCCTTGGGGTGCTGCTTTCCCGCTTGTGGAACCGAGTTGGGGTCGTCAAATGGCCTGGTGCATTGTTTGAAACACTGGTTAATGAGTTGTCAAGGTCGGAAATCATAGAACATAAGAGCAGCTCATTAACTGAAATTTTGAACATCGACAACTGGTTAACCAAGAGTCAGAGCGACAAATGATTAACCAAGGAGGCAACTCATTAACTGAATTTCGAACATCGACAACTGGTTAACCAAATGTCAGAGCGACAAATGATTAACCAAGGAGGCAACTCATTAACTGAATTTCGAACATCGACAACTGGTTAACCAAGAGTCAGAGCGACAAATGATTAACCAAGGAGGCAACTCATTAACTGAATTTCGAACATCGACAACTGGTTAACCAAAAGACACAGGGACAAATGAGTAACCAAAGGGCCAACTCATTAACTGAAATTTCAAAGAGGCTACTCATTAACTGAAATTTGAACATCGACAACTGGGTAACCAAATGTCAGAGCGACAAATGATTAACCAAGCAGGCAACTGATTAACTGAAAACTTGTCATTCACATTTGGGACGGAATTCACGATGGGAATGTATTCGGCCCCCTTACCGGGCCTTGGGGTGCTGCTTTCCCGCTTGTGGAACCGAGTTGGGGTCGTCAAATGGCCTGGTGCATTGTTTGAACCACTGGTTAATGAGTTGTCAAGGTCGGAAATCATAGAACATAAGAGCAGCTCATTAACTGAAATTTTGAACATCGACAACTGGATAACCAAAAGCCAGAGCGACAAATGATTAACCAAGGAGGCAACTCATTAACTGAATTTCGAACATCGACAACTGGTTAACCAAAAGACACAGGGACAAATGAGTAACCAAAGGGCCAACTCATTAACTGAAATTTCAAAGAGGCAACTCATTAACTGAAATTTTGAACATCGACAACTGGTTAACCAAAAGCCAGAGCGACAAATGATTAACCAAGGAGGCAACTCATTAACTGAATTTCGAACATCGACAACTGGGTAACCAAGAGTCAGAGCGACAAATGATTAACCAAGGAGGCAACTCATTAACTGAATTTCGAACATCGACAACTGGTTAACCAAAAGACACAGGGACAAATGAGTAACCAAAGGGCCAACTCATTAACTGAAATTTCAAAGAGGCAACTCATTAACTGAAATTTTGAACATCGACAACTGGTTAACCAAAAGCCAGAGCGACAAATGATTAACCAAGGAGGCAACTCATTAACTGAATTTCGAACATCGACAACTGGTTAACCAAAAGCCAGAGCGACAAATGATTAACCAAGGAGGCAACTCAGTAACTGAATTTCGAACATCGACAACTGGGTAACCAAGAGTCAGAGCGACAAATGATTAACCAAGGAGGCAACTCATTAACTGAATTTCGAACATCGACAACTGGTTAACCAAAAGACACAGGGACAAATGAGTAACCAAAGGGCCAACTCATTAACTGAAATTTCAAAGAGGCTACTCATTAACTGAAATTTGAACATCGACAACTGGGTAACCAAATGTCAGAGCGACAAATGATTAACCAAGCAGGCAACTGATTAACTGAAAACTTGTCATTCACATTTGGGACGGAATTCACGATGGGAATGTATTCGGCCCCCTTACCGGGCCTTGGGGTGCTGCTTTCCCGCTTGTGGAACCGAGTTGGGGTCGTCAAATGGCCTGGTGCATTGTTTGAAACACTGGTTAATGAGTTGTCAAGGTAGGAAATCATAGAACATAAGAGCAGCTCATTAACTGAAATTTTGAACATCGACAACTGGTTAACCAAAAGCCAGAGCGACAAATGATTAACCAAGGAGGCAACTCATTAACTGAATTTCGAACATCGACAACTGGCTAACCAAAAGACACAGGGACAAATGAGTAACCAAAGGGCCAACTCATTAACTGAAATTTCAAAGAGGCAACTCATTAACTGAAATTTTGAACATCGACAACTGGTTAACCAAAAGCCAGAGCGACAAATGATTAACCAAGGAGGCAACTCATTAACTGAATTTCGAACATCGACAACTGGTTAACCAAATGTCAGAGCGACAAATGATTAACCAAGGAGGCAACTCATTAACTGAAATTCGAACATCGACAACTGGGTAACCAAGAGTCAGAGCGACAAATAATTAACCAAGGAGGCAACTCATTAACTGAATTTCGAACATCGACAACTGGGTAACCAAAAGACACAGGGACAAATGAGTAACCAAAGGGCCAACTCATTAACTGAAATTTCAAAGAGGCTACTCATTAACTGAAATTTGAACATCGACAACTGGTTAACCAAATGTCAGAGCGACAAATGAGTAACCAAGCAGGCAACTGATTAACTGAAAACTTGTCATTCACATTTGGGACGGAATTCACGATGGGAATGTATTCGGCCCCCTTACCGGGCCTTGGGGTGCTGCTTTCCCGCTTGTGGAACCGAGTTGGGGTCGTCAAATGGCCTGGTGCATTGTTTGAAACACTGGTTAATGAGTTGTCAAGGTCGGAAATCATAGAACATAAGAGCAGCTCATTAACTGAAATTTTGAACATCGACAACTGGTTAACCAAAAGCCAGAGCGACAAATGATTAACCAAGGAGGCAACTCATTAACTGAATTTCGAACATCGACAACTGGTTAACCAAAAGCCAGAGCGACAAATGATTAACCAAGGAGGCAACTCATTAACTGAATTTCGAACATCGACAACTGGTTAACCAAATGTCAGAGCGACAAATGATTAACCAAGGAGGCAACTCAATAACTGAATTTCGAACATCGACAACTGGTTAACCAAAAGCCAGAGCGACAAATGATTAACCAAGGAGGCAACTCATTAACTGAATTTCGAACATCGACAACTGGTTAACCAAAAGACACAGGGACAAATGAGTAACCAAAGGGCCAACTCATTAACTGAAATTTCAAAGAGGCAACTCATTAACTGAAATTTTGAACATCGACAACTGGTTAACCAAAAGCCAGAGCGACAAATGATTAACCAAGCAGGCAACTGAGTAACTGAAAACTTGTCATTCACATTTGGGACGGAATTCACGATGGGAATGTATTCGGCCCCCTTACCGGGCCTTGGGGTGCTGCTTTCCCGCTTGTGGAACCGAGTTGGGGTCGTCAAATGGCCTGGTGCATTGTTTGAAACACTGGTTAATGAGTTGTCAAGGTCGGAAATCATAGAACATAAGAGCAGCTCATTAACTGAAATTTTGAACATCGACAACTGGGTAACCAAGAGTCAGAGCGACAAATGATTAACCAAGGAGGCAACTCAATAACTGAATTTCGAACATCGACAACTGGTTAACCAAAAGACACAGGGACAAATGAGTAACCAAAGGGCCAACTCATTAACTGAAATTTCAAAGAGGCAACTCATTAACTGAAATTTTGAACATCGACAACTGGTTAACCAAAAGCCAGAGCGACAAATGATTAACCAAGGAGGCAACTCATTAACTGAATTTCGAACATCGACAACTGGTTAACCAAATGTCAGAGCGACAAATGATTAACCAAGGAGGCAACTCAATAACTGAATTTCGAACATCGACAACTGGTTAACCAAGAGTCAGGGCGACAAATGATTAACCAAGGAGGCAACTCATTAACTGAATTTCGAACATCGACAACTGGGTAACCAAAAGACACAGGGACAAATGAGTAACCAAAGGGCCAACTCATTAACTGAAATTTCAAAGAGGCAACTCATTAACTGAAATTTCGAACATCGACAACTGGTTAACCAAAAGCCAGAGCGACAAATGATTAACCAAGGAGGCAACTCATTAACTGAATTTCGAACATCGACAACTGGTTAACCAAGAGTCAGAGCGACAAATGATTAACCAAGGAGGCAACTCATTAACTGAATTTCGAACATCGACAACTGTTTAACCAAGAGTCAGAGCGACAAATGATTAACCAAGGAGGCAACTCATTAACTGAATTTCGAACATCGACAACTGGTTAACCAAAAGACACAGGGACAAATGAGTAACCAAAGGGCCAACTCATTAACTGAAATTTCAAAGAGGCAACTCATTAACTGAAATTTTGAACATCGACAACTGGTTAACCAAAAGCCAGAGCGACAAATGATTAACCAAGGAGGCAACTCATTAACTGAATTTCGAACATCGACAACTGGTTAACCAAGAGTCAGGGCGACAAATGATTAACCAAGGAGGCAACTCATTAACTGAATTTCGAACATCGACAACTGGGTAACCAAAAGACACAGGGACAAATGAGTAACCAAAGGGCCAACTCATTAACTGAAATTTCAAAGAGGCAACTCATTAACTGAAATTTTGAACATCGACAACTGGTTAACCAAATGTCAGAGCGACAAATGAGTAACCAAGCAGGCAACTGATTAACTGAAAACTTGTCATTCACATTTGGGACGGAATTCAGGATGGGAATGTATTCGGCCCCCTTCCCGGGCCTTGGGGTGCTGCTTTCCCGCTTGTGGAACCGAGTTGGGGTCGTCAAATGGCCTGGTGCATTGTTTGAAACACTGGTTAATGAGTTGTCAAGGTCGGAAATCATAGAACATAAGAGCAGCTCATTAACTGAAATTTTGAACATCGACAACTGGTTAACCAAAAGCCAGAGCGACAAATGATTAACCAAGGAGGCAACTCATTAACTGAATTTCGAACATCGACAACTGGTTAACCAAAAGACACAGGGACAAATGAGTAACCAAAGGGCCAACTCATTAACTGAAATTTCAAAGAGGCAACTCATTAACTGAAATTTTGAACATCGACAACTGGTTAACCAAAAGCCAGAGCGACAAATGATTAACCAAGGAGGCAACTCATTAACTGAATTTCGAACATCGACAACTGGTTAACCAAATGTCAGAGCGACAAATGATTAACCAAGGAGGCAACTCATTAACTGAAATTCGAACATCGACAACTGGGTAACCAAGAGTCAGAGCGACAAATAATTAACCAAGGAGGCAACTCATTAACTGAATTTCGAACATCGACAACTGGGTAACCAAAAGACACAGGGACAAATGAGTAACCAAAGGGCCAACTCATTAACTGAAATTTCAAAGAGGCTACTCATTAACTGAAATTTGAACATCGACAACTGGTTAACCAAATGTCAGAGCGACAAATGAGTAACCAAGCAGGCAACTGATTAACTGAAAACTTGTCATTCACATTTGGGACGGAATTCACGATGGGAATGTATTCGGCCCCCTTACCGGGCCTTGGGGTGCTGCTTTCCCGCTTGTGGAACCGAGTTGGGGTCGTCAAATGGCCTGGTGCATTGTTTGAAACACTGGTTAATGAGTTGTCAAGGTCGGAAATCATAGAACATAAGAGCAGCTCATTAACTGAAATTTTGAACATCGACAACTGGTTAACCAAGAGTCAGAGCGACAAATGATTAACCAAGGAGGCAACTCATTAACTGAATTTCGAACATCGACAACTGGATAACCAAAAGACACAGGGACAAATGAGTAACCAAAGGGCCAACTCATTAACTGAAATTTCAAAGAGGCAACTCATTAACTGTAATTTTGAACATCGACAACTGGTTAACCAAAAGCCAGAGCGACAAATGAGTAACCAAGGAGGCAACTCATTAACTGAATTTCGAACATCGACAACTGGGTAACCAAGAGTCAGAGCGACAAATGATTAACCAAGGAGGCAACTCATTAACTGAATTTCGAACATCGACAACTGGTTAACCAAAAGACACAGGGACAAATGAGTAACCAAAGGGCCAACTCATTAACTGAAATTTCAAAGAGGCAACTCATTAACTGAAATTTTGAACATCGACAACTGGTTAACCAAAAGCCAGAGCGACAAATGATTAACCAAGGAGGCAACTCATTAACTGAATTTCGAACATCGACAACTGGTTAACCAAAAGCCAGAGCGACAAATGATTAACCAAGGAGGCAACTCAGTAACTGAATTTCGAACATCGACAACTGGGTAACCAAGAGTCAGAGCGACAAATGATTAACCAAGGAGGCAACTCATTAACTGAATTTCGAACATCGACAACTGGTTAACCAAAAGACACAGGGACAAATGAGTAACCAAAGGGCCAACTCATTAACTGAAATTTCAAAGAGGCTACTCATTAACTGAAATTTGAACATCGACAACTGGGTAACCAAATGTCAGAGCGACAAATGATTAACCAAGCAGGCAACTGATTAACTGAAAACTTGTCATTCACATTTGGGACGGAATTCACGATGGGAATGTATTCGGCCCCCTTACCGGGCCTTGGGGTGCTGCTTTCCCGCTTGTGGAACCGAGTTGGGGTCGTCAAATGGCCTGGTGCATTGTTTGAAACACTGGTTAATGAGTTGTCAAGGTCGGAAATCATAGAACATAAGAGCAGCTCATTAACTGAAATTTTGAACATCGACAACTGGTTAACCAAGAGTCAGAGCGACAAATGATTAACCAAGGAGGCAACTCATTAACTGAATTTCGAACATCGACAACTGGTTAACCAAATGTCAGAGCGACAAATGATTAACCAAGGAGGCAACTCATTAACTGAATTTCGAACATCGACAACTGGTTAACCAAGAGTCAGAGCGACAAATGATTAACCAAGGAGGCAACTCATTAACTGAATTTCGAACATCGACAACTGGTTAACCAAAAGACACAGGGACAAATGAGTAACCAAAGGGCCAACTCATTAACTGAAATTTCAAAGAGGCTACTCATTAACTGAAATTTGAACATCGACAACTGGGTAACCAAATGTCAGAGCGACAAATGATTAACCAAGCAGGCAACTGATTAACTGAAAACTTGTCATTCACATTTGGGACGGAATTCACGATGGGAATGTATTCGGCCCCCTTACCGGGCCTTGGGGTGCTGCTTTCCCGCTTGTGGAACCGAGTTGGGGTCGTCAAATGGCCTGGTGCATTGTTTGAACCACTGGTTAATGAGTTGTCAAGGTCGGAAATCATAGAACATAAGAGCAGCTCATTAACTGAAATTTTGAACATCGACAACTGGTTAACCAAAAGCCAGAGCGACAAATGATTAACCAAGGAGGCAACTCATTAACTGAATTTCGAACATCGACAACTGGTTAACCAAAAGACACAGGGACAAATGAGTAACCAAAGGGCCAACTCATTAACTGAAATTTCAAAGAGGCAACTCATTAACTGAAATTTTGAACATCGACAACTGGTTAACCAAAAGCCAGAGCGACAAATGATTAACCAAGGAGGCAACTCATTAACTGAATTTCGAACATCGACAACTGGGTAACCAAGAGTCAGAGCGACAAATGATTAACCAAGGAGGCAACTCATTAACTGAATTTCGAACATCGACAACTGGTTAACCAAAAGACACAGGGACAAATGAGTAACCAAAGGGCCAACTCATTAACTGAAATTTCAAAGAGGCAACTCATTAACTGAAATTTTGAACATCGACAACTGGTTAACCAAAAGCCAGAGCGACAAATGATTAACCAAGGAGGCAACTCATTAACTGAATTTCGAACATCGACAACTGGTTAACCAAAAGCCAGAGCGACAAATGATTAACCAAGGAGGCAACTCAGTAACTGAATTTCGAACATCGACAACTGGGTAACCAAGAGTCAGAGCGACAAATGATTAACCAAGGAGGCAACTCATTAACTGAATTTCGAACATCGACAACTGGTTAACCAAAAGACACAGGGACAAATGAGTAACCAAAGGGCCAACTCATTAACTGAAATTTCAAAGAGGCTACTCATTAACTGAAATTTGAACATCGACAACTGGGTAACCAAATGTCAGAGCGACAAATGATTAACCAAGCAGGCAACTGATTAACTGAAAACTTGTCATTCACATTTGGGACGGAATTCACGATGGGAATGTATTCGGCCCCCTTACCGGGCCTTGGGGTGCTGCTTTCCCGCTTGTGGAACCGAGTTGGGGTCGTCAAATGGCCTGGTGCATTGTTTGAAACACTGGTTAATGAGTTGTCAAGGTAGGAAATCATAGAACATAAGAGCAGCTCATTAACTGAAATTTTGAACATCGACAACTGGTTAACCAAAAGCCAGAGCGACAAATGATTAACCAAGGAGGCAACTCATTAACTGAATTTCGAACATCGACAACTGGCTAACCAAAAGACACAGGGACAAATGAGTAACCAAAGGGCCAACTCATTAACTGAAATTTCAAAGAGGCAACTCATTAACTGAAATTTTGAACATCGACAACTGGTTAACCAAAAGCCAGAGCGACAAATGATAAACCAAGGAGGCAACTCATTAACTGAATTTCGAACATCGACAACTGGTTAACCAAATGTCAGAGCGACAAATGATTAACCAAGGAGGCAACTCATTAACTGAAATTCGAACATCGACAACTGGGTAACCAAGAGTCAGAGCGACAAATAATTAACCAAGGAGGCAACTCATTAACTGAATTTCGAACATCGACAACTGGGTAACCAAAAGACACAGGGACAAATGAGTAACCAAAGGGCCAACTCATTAACTGAAATTTCAAAGAGGCTACTCATTAACTGAAATTTGAACATCGACAACTGGTTAACCAAATGTCAGAGCGACAAATGAGTAACCAAGCAGGCAACTGATTAACTGAAAACTTGTCATTCACATTTGGGACGGAATTCACGATGGGAATGTATTCGGCCCCCTTACCGGGCCTTGGGGTGCTGCTTTCCCGCTTGTGGAACCGAGTTGGGGTCGTCAAATGGCCTGGTGCATTGTTTGAAACACTGGTTAATGAGTTGTCAAGGTCGGAAATCATAGAACATAAGAGCAGCTCATTAACTGAAATTTTGAACATCGACAACTGGTTAACCAAGAGTCAGAGCGACAAATGATTAACCAAGGAGGCAACTCATTAACTGAATTTCGAACATCGACAACTGGATAACCAAAAGACACAGGGACAAATGAGTAACCAAAGGGCCAACTCATTAACTGAAATTTCAAAGAGGCAACTCATTAACTGTAATTTTGAACATCGACAACTGGTTAACCAAAAGCCAGAGCGACAAATGAGTAACCAAGGAGGCAACTCATTAACTGAATTTCGAACATCGACAACTGGGTAACCAAGAGTCAGAGCGACAAATGATTAACCAAGGAGGCAACTCATTAACTGAATTTCGAACATCGACAACTGGTTAACCAAAAGACACAGGGACAAATGAGTAACCAAAGGGCCAACTCATTAACTGAAATTTCAAAGAGGCAACTCATTAACTGAAATTTTGAACATCGACAACTGGTTAACCAAAAGCCAGAGCGACAAATGATTAACCAAGGAGGCAACTCATTAACTGAATTTCGAACATCGACAACTGGTTAACCAAAAGCCAGAGCGACAAATGATTAACCAAGGAGGCAACTCAGTAACTGAATTTCGAACATCGACAACTGGGTAACCAAGAGTCAGAGCGACAAATGATTAACCAAGGAGGCAACTCATTAACTGAATTTCGAACATCGACAACTGGTTAACCAAAAGCCAGAGCGACAAATGATTAACCAAGGAGGCAACTCATTAACTGAATTTCGAACATCGACAACTGGTTAACCAAATGTCAGAGCGACAAATGATTAACCAAGGAGGCAACTCATTAACTGAAATTCGAACATCGACAACTGGGTAACCAAGAGTCAGAGCGACAAATAATTAACCAAGGAGGCAACTCATTAACTGAATTTCGAACATCGACAACTGGGTAACCAAAAGACACAGGGACAAATGAGTAACCAAAGGGCCAACTCATTAACTGAAATTTCAAAGAGGCTACTCATTAACTGAAATTTGAACATCGACAACTGGTTAACCAAATGTCAGAGCGACAAATGAGTAACCAAGCAGGCAACTGATTAACTGAAAACTTGTCATTCACATTTGGGACGGAATTCACGATGGGAATGTATTCGGCCCCCTTACCGGGCCTTGGGGTGCTGCTTTCCCGCTTGTGGAACCGAGTTGGGGTCGTCAAATGGCCTGGTGCATTGTTTGAAACACTGGTTAATGAGTTGTCAAGGTCGGAAATCATAGAACATAAGAGCAGCTCATTAACTGAAATTTTGAACATCGACAACTGGTTAACCAAAAGCCAGAGCGACAAATGATTAACCAAGGAGGCAACTCATTAACTGAATTTCGAACATCGACAACTGGTTAACCAAAAGCCAGAGCGACAAATGATTAACCAAGGAGGCAACTCATTAACTGAATTTCGAACATCGACAACTGGTTAACCAAATGTCAGAGCGACAAATGATTAACCAAGGAGGCAACTCAATAACTGAATTTCGAACATCGACAACTGGTTAACCAAAAGCCAGAGCGACAAATGATTAACCAAGGAGGCAACTCATTAACTGAATTTCGAACATCGACAACTGGTTAACCAAAAGACACAGGGACAAATGAGTAACCAAAGGGCCAACTCATTAACTGAAATTTCAAAGAGGCAACTCATTAACTGAAATTTTGAACATCGACAACTGGTTAACCAAAAGCCAGAGCGACAAATGATTAACCAAGCAGGCAACTGATTAACTGAAAACTTGTCATTCACATTTGGGACGGAATTCACGATGGGAATGTATTCGGCCCCCTTACCGGGCCTTGGGGTGCTGCTTTCCCGCTTGTGGAACCGAGTTGGGGTCGTCAAATGGCCTGGTGCATTGTTTGAAACACTGGTTAATGAGTTGTCAAGGTCGGAAATCATAGAACATAAGAGCAGCTCATTAACTGAAATTTTGAACATCGACAACTGGGTAACCAAGAGTCAGAGCGACAAATGATTAACCAAGGAGGCAACTCATTAACTGAATTTCGAACATCGACAACTGGTTAACCAAAAGACACAGGGACAAATGAGTAACCAAAGGGCCAACTCATTAACTGAAATTTCAAAGAGGCAACTCATTAACTGAAATTTTGAACATCGACAACTGGTTAACCAAAAGCCAGAGCGACAAATGATTAACCAAGGAGGCAACTCATTAACTGAATTTCGAACATCGACAACTGGCTAACCAAATGTCAGAGCGACAAATGATTAACCAAGGAGGCAACTCATTAACTGAATTTCGAACATCGACAACTGGTTAACCAAAAGCCAGAGCGACAAATGATTAACCAAGGAGGCAACTCATTAACTGAATTTCGAACATCGACAACTGGTTAACCAAATGTCAGAGCGACAAATGATTAACCAAGGAGGCAACTCAGTAACTGAATTTCGAACATCGACAACTGGTTAACCAAGAGTCAGGGCGACAAATGATTAACCAAGGAGGCAACTCATTAACTGAATTTCGAACATCGACAACTGGGTAACCAAAAGACACAGGGACAAATGAGTAACCAAAGGGCCAACTCATTAACTGAAATTTCAAAGAGGCTACTCATTAACTGAAATTTGAACATCGACAACTGGTTAACCAAATGTCAGAGCGACAAATGAGTAACCAAGCAGGCAACTGATTAACTGAAAACTTGTCATTCACATTTGGGACGGAATTCACGATGGGAATGTATTCGGCCCCCTTACCGGGCCTTGGGGTGCTGCTTTCCCGCTTGTGGAACCGAGTTGGGGTCGTCAAATGGCCTGGTGCATTGTTTGAAACACTGGTTAATGAGTTGTCAAGGTCGGAAATCATAGAACATAAGAGCAGCTCATTAACTGAAATTTTGAACATCGACAACTGGTTAACCAAAAGCCAGAGCGACAAATGATTAACCAAGGAGGCAACTCATTAACTGAATTTCGAACATCGACAACTGGTTAACCAAAAGACACAGGGACAAATGAGTAACCAAAGTGCCAACTCATTAACTGAAATTTCAAAGAGGCAACTCATTAACTGAAATTTTGAACATCGACAACTGGTTAACCAAAAGCCAGAGCGACAAATGATTAACCAAGGAGGCAACTCAATAACTGAATTTCGAACATCGACAACTGATTAACCAAGAGTCAGAGCGACAAATGATTAACCAAGGAGGCAACTCATTAGCTGAATTTCGAACATCGACAACTGGTTAACCAAGAGTCAGAGCGACAAATGATTAACCAAGGAGGCAACTCATTAACTGAATTTCGAACATCGACAACTGGTTAACCAAAAGACACAGGGACAAATGAGTAACCAAAGGGCCAACTCATTAACTGAAATTTCAAAGAGGCAACTCATTAACTGAAATTTTGAACATCGACAACTGGATAACCAAAAGCCAGAGCGACAAATGATTAACCAAGGAGGCAACTCATTAACTGAATTTCGAACATCGACAACTGGTTAACCAAGAGTCAGGGCGACAAATGATTAACCAAGGAGGCAACTCATTAACTGAATTTCGAACATCGACAACTGGTTAACCAAGAGTCAGAGCGACAAATGATTAACCAAGGAGGCAACTTAGTAACTGAATTTCGAACATCGACAACTGGGTAACCAAAAGACACAGGGACAAATGAGTAACCAAAGGGCCAACTCATTAACTGAAATTTCAAAGAGGCTACTCATTAACTGAAATTTGAACATCGACAACTGGGTAACCAAATGTCAGAGCGACAAATGATTAACCAAGCAGGCAACTGATTAACTGAAAACTTGTCATTCACATTTGGGACGGAATTCACGATGGGAATGTATTCGGCCCCCTTACCGGGCCTTGGGGTGCTGCTTTCCCGCTTGTGGAACCGAGTTGGGGTCGTCAAATGGCCTGGTGCATTGTTTGAAACACTGGTTAATGAGTTGTCAAGGTCGGAAATCATAGAACATAAGAGCAGCTCATTAACTGAAATTTTGAACATCGACAACTGGTTAACCAAAAGCCAGAGCGACAAATGATTAACCAAGGAGGCAACTCATTAACTGAATTTCGAACATCGACAACTGGGTAACCAAAAGACACAGGGACAAATGAGTAACCAAAGGGCCAACTCATTAACTGAAATTTCAAAGAGGCTACTCATTAACTGAAATTTGAACATCGACAACTGGTTAACCAAATGTCAGAGCGACAAATGAGTAACCAAGCAGGCAACTGATTAACTGAAAACTTGTCATTCACATTTGGGACGGAATTCACGATGGGAATGTATTCGGCCCCCTTACCGGGCCTTGGGGTGCTGCTTTCCCGCTTGTGGAACCGAGTTGGGGTCGTCAAATGGCCTGGTGCATTGTTTGAAACACTGGTTAATGAGTTGTCAAGGTCGGAAATCATAGAACATAAGAGCAGCTCATTAACTGAAATTTTGAACATCGACAACTGGTTAACCAAAAGCCAGAGCGACAAATGATTAACCAAGGAGGCAACTCATTAACTGAATTTCGAACATCGACAACTGGTTAACCAAAAGACACAGGGACAAATGAGTAACCAAAGTGCCAACTCATTAACTGAAATTTCAAAGAGGCAACTCATTAACTGAAATTTTGAACATCGACAACTGGTTAACCAAAAGCCAGAGCGACAAATGATTAACCAAGGAGGCAACTCAATAACTGAATTTCGAACATCGACAACTGATTAACCAAGAGTCAGAGCGACAAATGATTAACCAAGGAGGCAACTCATTAACTGAATTTCGAACATCGACAACTGGTTAACCAAGAGTCAGAGCGACAAATGATTAACCAAGGAGGCAACTCATTAACTGAATTTCGAACATCGACAACTGGTTAACCAAAAGACACAGGGACAAATGAGTAACCAAAGGGCCAACTCATTAACTGAAATTTCAAAGAGGCAACTCATTAACTGAAATTTTGAACATCGACAACTGGATAACCAAAAGCCAGAGCGACAAATGATTAACCAAGGAGGCAACTCATTAACTGAATTTCGAACATCGACAACTGGTTAACCAAGAGTCAGGGCGACAAATGATTAACCAAGGAGGCAACTCATTAACTGAATTTCGAACATCGACAACTGGTTAACCAAGAGTCAGAGCGACAAATGATTAACCAAGGAGGCAACTTAGTAACTGAATTTCGAACATCGACAACTGGGTAACCAAAAGACACAGGGACAAATGAGTAACCAAAGGGCCAACTCATTAACTGAAATTTCAAAGAGGCTACTCATTAACTGAAATTTGAACATCGACAACTGGGTAACCAAATGTCAGAGCGACAAATGATTAACCAAGCAGGCAACTGATTAACTGAAAACTTGTCATTCACATTTGGGACGGAATTCACGATGGGAATGTATTCGGCCCCCTTACCGGGCCTTGGGGTGCTGCTTTCCCGCTTGTGGAACCGAGTTGGGGTCGTCAAATGGCCTGGTGCATTGTTTGAAACACTGGTTAATGAGTTGTCAAGGTCGGAAATCATAGAACATAAGAGCAGCTCATTAACTGAAATTTTGAACATCGACAACTGGTTAACCAAAAGCCAGAGCGACAAATGATTAACCAAGGAGGCAACTCATTAACTGAATTTCGAACATCGACAACTGGGTAACCAAAAGACACAGGGACAAATGAGTAACCAAAGGGCCAACTCATTAACTGAAATTTCAAAGAGGCAACTCAATAACTGAAATTTTGAACATCGACAACTGGTTAACCAAAAGCCAGAGCGACAAATGATTAACCAAGGAGGCAACTCATTAACTGAATTTCGAACATCGACAACTGGTTAACCAAATGTCAGAGCGACAAATGAGTAACCAAGCAGGCAACTGATTAACTGAAAACTTGTCATTCACATTTGGGACGGAATTCACGATGGGAATGTATTCGGCCCCCTTACCGGGCCTTGGGGTGCTGCTTTCCCGCTTGTGGAACCGAGTTGGGGTCGTCAAATGGCCTGGTGCATTGTTTGAAACACTGGTTAATGAGTTGTCAAGGTCGGAAATCATAGAACATAAGAGCAGCTCATTAACTGAAATTTTGAACATCGACAACTGGTTAACCAAAAGCCAGAGCGACAAATGATTAACCAAGGAGGCAACTCATTAACTGAATTTCGAACATCGACAACTGGTTAACCAAGAGTCAGGGCGACAAATGATTAACCAAGGAGGCAACTCATTAACTGAATTTCGAACATCGACAACTGGGTAACCAAAAGACACAGGGACAAATGAGTAACCAAAGGGCCAACTCATTAACTGAAATTTCAAAGAGGCAACTCATTAACTGTAATTTTGAACATCGACAACTGGTTAACCAAAAGCCAGAGCGACAAATGATTAACCAAGGAGGCAACTCATTAACTGAATTTCGAACATCGACAACTGGGTAACCAAATGTCAGAGCGACAAATGATTAACCAAGGAGGCAACTCAGTAACTGAATTTCGAACATCGACAACTGGTTAACCAAGAGTCAGGGCGACAAATGATTAACCAAGGAGGCAACTCATTAACTGAATTTCGAACATCGACAACTGGGTAACCAAAAGACACAGGGACAAATGAGTAACCAAAGGGCCAACTCATTAACTGAAATTTCAAAGAGGCTACTCATTAACTGAAATTTGAACATCGACAACTGGTTAACCAAATGTCAGAGCGACAAATGAGTAACCAAGCAGGCAACTGATTAACTGAAAACTTGTCATTCACATTTGGGACGGAATTCACGATGGGAATGTATTCGGCCCCCTTACCGGGCCTTGGGGTGCTGCTTTCCCGCTTGTGGAACCGAGTTGGGGTCGTCAAATGGCCTGGTGCATTGTTTGAAACACTGGTTAATGAGTTGTCAAGGTCGGAAATCATAGAACATAAGAGCAGCTCATTAACTGAAATTTTGAACATCGACAACTGGTTAACCAAAAGCCAGAGCGACAAATGATTAACCAAGGAGGCAACTCATTAACTGAATTTCGAACATCGACAACTGGTTAACCAAAAGACACAGGGACAAATGAGTAACCAAAGGGCCAACTCATTAACTGAAATTTCAAAGAGGCAACTCATTAACTGAAATTTTGAACATCGACAACTGGTTAACCAAAAGCCAGAGCGACAAATGATTAACCAAGGAGGCAACTCATTAACTGAATTTCGAACATCGACAACTGGTTAACCAAGAGTCAGGGCGACAAATGATTAACCAAGGAGGCAACTCATTAACTGAATTTCGAACATCGACAACTGGTTAACCAAGAGTCAGAGCGACAAATGATTAACCAAGGAGGCAACTTAGTAACTGAATTTCGAACATCGACAACTGGGTAACCAAAAGACACAGGGACAAATGAGTAACCAAAGGGCCAACTCATTAACTGAAATTTCAAAGAGGCTACTCATTAACTGAAATTTGAACATCGACAACTGGGTAACCAAATGTCAGAGCGACAAATGATTAACCAAGCAGGCAACTGATTAACTGAAAACTTGTCATTCACATTTGGGACGGAATTCACGATGGGAATGTATTCGGCCCCCTTACCGGGCCTTGGGGTGCTGCTTTCCCGCTTGTGGAACCGAGTTGGGGTCGTCAAATGGCCTGGTGCATTGTTTGAAACACTGGTTAATGAGTTGTCAAGGTCGGAAATCATAGAACATAAGAGCAGCTCATTAACTGAAATTTTGAACATCGACAACTGGTTAACCAAAAGCCAGAGCGACAAATGATTAACCAAGGAGGCAACTCATTAACTGAATTTCGAACATCGACAACTGGGTAACCAAAAGACACAGGGACAAATGAGTAACCAAAGGGCCAACTCATTAACTGAAATTT
Organism: Somniosus microcephalus; assembly: GCF_052327205.1. Taxonomy (NCBI): domain Eukaryota; kingdom Metazoa; phylum Chordata; class Chondrichthyes; order Squaliformes; family Somniosidae; genus Somniosus; species Somniosus microcephalus. Next base: position 89,040 of record NW_028225891.1, read on the forward strand.
CAAAGAGGCTACTCATTAACTGAAATTTGAACATCGACAACTGGTTAACCAAATGTCAGAGCGACAAATGAGTAACCAAGCAGGCAACTGATTAACTGAAAACTTGTCATTCACATTTGGGACGGAATTCACGATGGGAATGTATTCGGCCCCCTTACCGGGCCTTGGGGTGCTGCTTTCCCGCTTGTGGAACCGAGTTGGGGTCGTCAAATGGCCTGGTGCATTGTTTGAAACACTGGTTAATGAGTTGTCAAGGTCGGAAATCATAGAACATAAGAGCAGCTCATTAACTGAAATTTTGAACATCGACAACTGGTTAACCAAAAGCCAGAGCGACAAATGATTAACCAAGGAGGCAACTCATTAACTGAATTTCGAACATCGACAACTGGTTAACCAAAAGACACAGGGACAAATGAGTAACCAAAGTGCCAACTCATTAACTGAAATTTCAAAGAGGCAACTCATTAACTGAAATTTTGAACATCGACAACTGGTTAACCAAAAGCCAGAGCGACAAATGATTAACCAAGGAGGCAACTCAATAACTGAATTTCGAACATCGACAACTGATTAACCAAGAGTCAGAGCGACAAATGATTAACCAAGGAGGCAACTCATTAACTGAATTTCGAACATCGACAACTGGTTAACCAAGAGTCAGAGCGACAAATGATTAACCAAGGAGGCAACTCATTAACTGAATTTCGAACATCGACAACTGGTTAACCAAAAGACACAGGGACAAATGAGTAACCAAAGGGCCAACTCATTAACTGAAATTTCAAAGAGGCAACTCATTAACTGAAATTTTGAACATCGACAACTGGATAACCAAAAGCCAGAGCGACAAATGATTAACCAAGGAGGCAACTCATTAACTGAATTTCGAACATCGACAACTGGTTAACCAAGAGTCAGGGCGACAAATGATTAACCAAGGAGGCAACTCATTAACTGAATTTCGAACATCGACAACTGGTTAACCAAGAGTCAGAGCGACAAATGATTAACCAAGGAGGCAACTTAGTAACTGAATTTCGAACATCGACAACTGGGTAACCAAAAGACACAGGGACAAATGAGTAACCAAAGGGCCAACTCATTAACTGAAATTTCAAAGAGGCTACTCATTAACTGAAATTTGAACATCGACAACTGGGTAACCAAATGTCAGAGCGACAAATGATTAACCAAGCAGGCAACTGATTAACTGAAAACTTGTCATTCACATTTGGGACGGAATTCACGATGGGAATGTATTCGGCCCCCTTACCGGGCCTTGGGGTGCTGCTTTCCCGCTTGTGGAACCGAGTTGGGGTCGTCAAATGGCCTGGTGCATTGTTTGAAACACTGGTTAATGAGTTGTCAAGGTCGGAAATCATAGAACATAAGAGCAGCTCATTAACTGAAATTTTGAACATCGACAACTGGTTAACCAAAAGCCAGAGCGACAAATGATTAACCAAGGAGGCAACTCATTAACTGAATTTCGAACATCGACAACTGGGTAACCAAAAGACACAGGGACAAATGAGTAACCAAAGGGCCAACTCATTAACTGAAATTTCAAAGAGGCAACTCAATAACTGAAATTTTGAACATCGACAACTGGTTAACCAAAAGCCAGAGCGACAAATGATTAACCAAGGAGGCAACTCATTAACTGAATTTCGAACATCGACAACTGGTTAACCAAATGTCAGAGCGACAAATGAGTAACCAAGCAGGCAACTGATTAACTGAAAACTTGTCATTCACATTTGGGACGGAATTCACGATGGGAATGTATTCGGCCCCCTTACCGGGCCTTGGGGTGCTGCTTTCCCGCTTGTGGAACCGAGTTGGGGTCGTCAAATGGCCTGGTGCATTGTTTGAAACACTGGTTAATGAGTTGTCAAGGTCGGAAATCATAGAACATAAGAGCAGCTCATTAACTGAAATTTTGAACATCGACAACTGGTTAACCAAAAGCCAGAGCGACAAATGATTAACCAAGGAGGCAACTCATTAACTGAATTTCGAACATCGACAACTGGTTAACCAAGAGTCAGGGCGACAAATGATTAACCAAGGAGGCAACTCATTAACTGAATTTCGAACATCGACAACTGGGTAACCAAAAGACACAGGGACAAATGAGTAACCAAAGGGCCAACTCATTAACTGAAATTTCAAAGAGGCAACTCATTAACTGTAATTTTGAACATCGACAACTGGTTAACCAAAAGCCAGAGCGACAAATGATTAACCAAGGAGGCAACTCATTAACTGAATTTCGAACATCGACAACTGGGTAACCAAATGTCAGAGCGACAAATGATTAACCAAGGAGGCAACTCAGTAACTGAATTTCGAACATCGACAACTGGTTAACCAAGAGTCAGGGCGACAAATGATTAACCAAGGAGGCAACTCATTAACTGAATTTCGAACATCGACAACTGGGTAACCAAAAGACACAGGGACAAATGAGTAACCAAAGGGCCAACTCATTAACTGAAATTTCAAAGAGGCTACTCATTAACTGAAATTTGAACATCGACAACTGGTTAACCAAATGTCAGAGCGACAAATGAGTAACCAAGCAGGCAACTGATTAACTGAAAACTTGTCATTCACATTTGGGACGGAATTCACGATGGGAATGTATTCGGCCCCCTTACCGGGCCTTGGGGTGCTGCTTTCCCGCTTGTGGAACCGAGTTGGGGTCGTCAAATGGCCTGGTGCATTGTTTGAAACACTGGTTAATGAGTTGTCAAGGTCGGAAATCATAGAACATAAGAGCAGCTCATTAACTGAAATTTTGAACATCGACAACTGGTTAACCAAAAGCCAGAGCGACAAATGATTAACCAAGGAGGCAACTCATTAACTGAATTTCGAACATCGACAACTGGCTAACCAAAAGACACAGGGACAAATGAGTAACCAAAGGGCCAACTCATTAACTGAAATTTCAAAGAGGCAACTCATTAACTGAAATTTTGAACATCGACAACTGGTTAACCAAAAGCCAGAGCGACAAATGATTAACCAAGGAGGCAACTCATTAACTGAATTTCGAACATCGACAACTGGTTAACCAAATGTCAGAGCGACAAATGATTAACCAAGGAGGCAACTCATTAACTGAATTTCGAACATCGACAACTGGTTAACCAAGAGTCAGAGCGACAAATGATTAACCAAGGAGGCAACTCATTAACTGAATTTCGAACATCGACAACTGGGTAACCAAAAGACACAGGGACAAATGAGTAACCAAAGGGCCAACTCATTAACTGAAATTTCAAAGAGGCTACTCATTAACTGAAATTTGAACATCGACAACTGGTTAACCAAATGTCAGAGCGACAAATGAGTAACCAAGCAGGCAACTGATTAACTGAAAACTTGTCATTCACATTTGGGACGGAATTCACGATGGGAATGTATTCGGCCCCCTTACCGGGCCTTGGGGTGCTGCTTTCCCGCTTGTGGAACCGAGTTGGGGTCGTCAAATGGCCTGGTGCATTGTTTGAAACACTGGTTAATGAGTTGTCAAGGTAGGAAATCATAGAACATAAGAGCAGCTCATTAACTGAAATTTTGAACATCGACAACTGGTTAACCAAAAGCCAGAGCGACAAATGATTAACCAAGGAGGCAACTCATTAACTGAATTTCGAACATCGACAACTGGTTAACCAAAAGACACAGGGACAAATGAGTAACCAAAGGGCCAACTCATTAACTGAAATTTCAAAGAGGCAACTCAATAACTGAAATTTTGAACATCGACAACTGGATAACCAAAAGCCAGAGCGACAAATGATTAACCAAGGAGGCAACTCATTAACTGAATTTCGAACATCGACAACTGGATAACCAAATGTCAGAGCGACAAATGATTAACCAAGGAGGCAACTCATTAACTGAATTTCGAACATCGACAACTGGGTAACCAAGAGTCAGGGCGACAAATGATTAACCAAGGAGGCAACTCATTAACTGAATTTCGAACATCGACAACTGGGTAACCAAAAGACACAGGGACAAATGAGTAACCAAAGGGCCAACTCATTAACTGAAATTTCAAAGAGGCAACTCATTAACTGAAATTTTGAACATCGACAACTGGTTAACCAAATGTCAGAGCGACAAATGAGTAACCAAGCAGGCAACTGATTAACTGAAAACTTGTCATTCACATTTGGGACGGAATTCACGATGGGAATGTATTCGGCCCCCTTACCGGGCCTTGGGGTGCTGCTTTCCCGCTTGTGGAACCGAGTTGGGGTCGTCAAATGGCCTGGTGCATTGTTTGAAACACTGGTTACTGAGTTGTCAAGGTAGGAAATCATAGAACATAAGAGCAGCTCATTAACTGAAATTTTGAACATCGACAACTGGTTAACCAAAAGCCAGAGCGACAAATGAATAACCAAGGAGGCAACTCATTAACTGAATTTCGAACATCGACAACTGGTTAACCAAAAGACACAGGGACAAATGAGTAACCAAAGGGCCAACTCATTAACTGAAATTTCAAAGAGGCAACTCATTAACTGAAATTTTGAACATCGACAACTGGTTAACCAAAAGCCAGAGCGACAAATGAGTAACCAAGGAGGCAACTCATTAACTGAATTTCGAACATCGACAACTGGTTAACCAAATGTCAGAGCGACAAATGATAAACCAAGGAGGCAACTCATTAACTGAATTTCGAACATCGACAACTGGTTAACCAAGAGTCAGGGCGACAAATGATTAACCAAGGAGGCAACTCATTAACTGAATTTCGAACATCGACAACTGGGTAACCAAAAGACACAGGGACAAATGAGTAACCAAAGGGCCAACTCATTAACTGAAATTTCAAAGAGGCTACTCATTAACTGAAATTTGAACATCGACAACTGGTTAACCAAATGTCAGAGCGACAAATGAGTAACCAAGCAGGCAACTGATTAACTGAAAACTTGTCATTCACATTAGGGACGGAATTCACGATGGGAATGTATTCGGCCCCCTTACCGGGCCTTGGGGTGCTGCTTTCCCGCTTGTGGAACCGAGTTGGGGTCGTCAAATGGCCTGGTGCATTGTTTGAAACACTGGTTAATGAGTTGTCAAGGTCGGAAATCATAGAACATAAGAGCAGCTCATTAACTGAAATTTTGAACATCGACAACTGGTTAACCAAAAGCCAGAGCGACAAATGATTAACCAAGGAGGCAACTCATTAACTGAATTTCGAACATCGACAACTGGTTAACCAAAAGACACAGGGACAAATGAGTAACCAAAGGGCCAACTCATTAACTGAAATTTCAAAGAGGCAACTCATTAACTGAAATTTTGAACATCGACAACTGGTTAACCAAAAGCCAGAGCGACAAATGATTAACCAAGGAGGCAACTCATTAACTGAATTTCGAACATCGACAACTGGTTAACCAAAAGACACAGGGACAAATGAGTAACCAAAGGGCCAACTCATTAACTGAAATTTCAAAGAGGCAACTCATTAACTGAAATTTTGAACATCGACAACTGGTTAACCAAAAGCCAGAGCGACAAATGATTAACCAAGGAGGCAACTCATTAACTGAATTTCGAACATCGACAACTGGGTAACCAAAAGACACAGGGACAAATGAGAAACCAAAGGGCCAACTCATTAACTGAAATTTCAAAGAGGCTACTCATTAACTGAAATTTGAACATCGACAACTGGTTAACCAAATGTCAGAGCGACAAATGAGTAACCAAGCAGGCAACTGATTAACTGAAAACTTGTCATTCACATTAGGGACGGAATTCACGATGGGAATGTATTCGGCCCCCTTACCGGGCCTTGGGGTGCTGCTTTCCCGCTTGTGGAACCGAGTTGGGGTCGTCAAATGGCCTGGTGCATTGTTTGAAACACTGGTTAATGAGTTGTCAAGGTCGGAAATCATAGAACATAAGAGCAGCTCATTAACTGAAATTTTGAACATCGACAACTGGTTAACCAAAAGCCAGAGCGACAAATGATTAACCAAGGAGTCAACTCAGTAACTGAATTTCGAACATCGAAAACTGGCTAACCAAATGTCAGAGCGACAAATGATTAACCAAGGAGGCAACTCATTAACTGAATTTCGAACATCGACAACTGGTTAACCAAGAGTCAGAGCGACAAATGAGTAACCAAGGAGGCAACTCATTAACTGAATTTCGAACATCGACAACTGGGTAACCAAAAGACACAGGGACAAATGAGTAACCAAAGGGCCAACTCATTAACTGAAATTTCAAAGAGGCTACTCATTAACTGAAATTTGAACATCGACAACTGGTTAACCAAATGTCAGAGCGACAAATGAGTAACCAAGCAGGCAACTGATTAACTGAAAACTTGTCATTCACATTTGGGACGGAATTCACGATGGGAATGTATTCGGCCCCCTTACCGGGCCTTGGGGTGCTGCTTTCCCGCTTGTGGAACCGAGTTGGGGTCGTCAAATGGCCTGGTGCATTGTTTGAAACACTGGTTAATGAGTTGTCAAGGTCGGAAATCATAGAACATAAGAGCAGCTCATTAACTGAAATTTTGAACATCGACAACTGGTTAACCAAAAGCCAGAGCGACAAATGATTAACCAAGGAGGCAACTCATTAACTGAATTTCGAACATCGACAACTGGTTAACCAAAAGACACAGGGACAAATGAGTAACCAAAGGGCCAACTCATTAACTGAAATTTCAAAGAGGCAACTCATTAACTGAAATTTTGAACATCGACAACTGGTTAACCAAAAGCCAGAGCGACAAATGATTAACCAAGGAGGCAACTCATTAACTGAATTTCGAACATCGACAACTGGTTAACCAAAAGACACAGGGACAAATGAGTAACCAAAGGGCCAACTCATTAACTGAAATTTCAAAGAGGCAACTCAGTAACTGAAATTTTGAACATCGACAACTGGTTAACCAAAAGCCAGAGCGACAAATGATTAACCAAGGAGGCAACTCATTAACTGAATTTCGAACATCGACAACTGGGTAACCAAAAGACACAGGGACAAATGAGTAACCAAAGGGCCAACTCATTAACTGAAATTTCAAAGAGGCTACTCATTAACTGAAATTTGAACATCGACAACTGGTTAACCAAATGTCAGAGCGACAAATGAGTAACCAAGCAGGCAACTGATTAACTGAAAACTTGTCATTCACATTTGGGACGGAATTCACGATGGGAATGTATTCGGCCCCCTTACCGGGCCTTGGGGTGCTGCTTTCCCGCTTGTGGAACCGAGTTGGGGTCGTCAAATGGCCTGGTGCATTGTTTGAAACACTGGTTAATGAGTTGTCAAGGTAGGAAATCATAGAACATAAGAGCAGCTCATTAACTGAAATTTTGAACATCGACAACTGGTTAACCAAGAGTCAGAGCGACAAATGATAAACCAAGGAGGCAACTCATTAACTGAATTTCGAACATCGACAACTGGTTAAACAAAAGACACAGGGACAAATGAGTAACCAAAGGGCCAACTCATTAACTGAAATTTCAAAGAGGCAACTCATTAACTGTAATTTTGAACATCGACAACTGGATAACCAAAAGCCAGGGCGACAAATGAGTAACCAAGGAGGCAACTCATTAACTGAATTTCGAACATCGACAACTGGTTAACCAAAAGACACAGGGACAAATGAGTAACCAAAGGGCCAACTCATTAACTGAAATTTCAAAGAGGCAACTCATTAACTGAATTTCGAACATCGACAACTGGTTAACCAAATGTCAGAGCGACAAATGATTAACCAAGCAGGCAACTGATTAACTGAAATTTTAAAATTGACAACTGGATAACCAAAAGTGGGAACTCATGCTTCGGACGGGCTTACATACGGCAGGCTGACGCCCGGCAGAGGCCCGGGCTTCGCCTCCCTTGCGTAAGCGACCGTCTCCGAATCGATTAAAGGCGTAAAATCGGAGTTCAGAGCGGGAAAAATTTTTCCCGAAAACGGCCGGAAAAAAAAAAATGTCTCCTTTTCCGCCGAGCAGGGTGGCATTCGAACGGGCACGGGAAGCCGCGTCTAACGGTGTAAAAACGGCTTGGCTCCGACGCGGGAGTGCGGAGATATGGCCGTTCAAAGTTGTACTGGAAGTCCGGAAGGAGAAAAATTTGACTGCCTGTAGCCGAAAAAAGTTCCAGCGGTCGGTCACAAAAGTCAAATCCGTCCCGCTGATTTGACACTTGTCATTTCTGGCAGGGGGGATTGGCGGGGTACCTGGAGAATGGTAGGAGGTGGTTTTTCGAGACTTTATCTGTTTTCCAGATTACTGTCTAGGGCCTCCAGGTCTGCAGAGACCGACCCGGGCTGCCGTCCAACCGACTTTTAACCCTTTTTGGGTGGAAATTTATTTCCATTTTTAACCAATTTTCGGGTTTTTGGTCGGGCTTAAAAACGGCAGCCTGACGCCCGGCAGAGGCCGGGGCTTCGGCTCCCTTGCGTAAGGGACCGTATACGAAACGATTAAAGCCGAAAAATCCGAGTTCAGAGCGGGAATTTTTTTTCCCGAAATCGGCCGAAAAATAAAAAAATTCTCCTTTTCCGCCGAGCAGGGCGGCATTCGAACGGGCACGGGAAGCCGCGTCTAACGGTGTAAAAACGGCTTGGCTCCGACGCGGGAGTGCGGAGATATGGCCGTTCAAAGTTGTACTGGAAGTCCGGAAGGAGAAAAATTTGACTGCCTGTAGCCGAAAAAAGTTCCAGCGGTCGGTCACAAAAGTCAAATCCGTCCCGCTGATTTGACACTTGTCATTTCTGGCAGGGGGGATTGGCGGGGTACCTGGAGAATGGTAGGAGGTGGTTTCTCGAGACTTGGTCTGTTTTCCAGATTACTGTCTAGGGCCTCCAGGTCTGCAGAGACCGACCAGGGCTGCCGTCCAACCGACTTTTAACCCTTTTTGGGTGGAAATTTATTTCCATTTTTAACCAATTTTCGGGTTTTTGGTCGGGCTTAAAAAACGGCAGCCTGACGCCTGGCAGAGGCCGGGGCTTCGGCTCCCCTTGCGTAAGGGACCGTATTCGACCCGATTAAGCCCCGAAAATGGATCCAAATGTCGGCCGACCAAGTAAGCTTGCTGGGGAGAGAGACTAAGTGCCGGGCTGGGCACCTCATTAACCAGTGAAAAGTTTTGGCTGCTGGAGAGACTAAGTCCCAGCCTGGGCACATCATTAACCATAAATGAAAAAGGCGAGGCCGAGTCTGGTGCATGGCTAACTGATTAACCAAATTGGCAAGGCCCGGGCTGAAAGTGAATGAGCGACCCGTGGCCAGGGGGCTGGAATGCGGGAGAGAATCCAACCCCCAAAATATGGAAGTCCGATGAGAAAATATTCGGCCGCCTTTTGCGGGCCTCGGGTGTTGCTTCCCGGCCTGGGAAAGTGAGTTGCTCCCGGCAAATTGACATGTGCATTTTTTGATTTCGAGACATGATTAACCAAATCACGGAAGTCCGGTGAGAAAAGATTCGGCCGCTTCACGCCGGCCTCGGGTGATGCTTTCCGGCTTGGGAAAGTGAGTTGCTACCGCCAAATTGACATGTGTCATTTCTGGCAAGTGTCTCAGGACATAGTTTATGAGTTGCAGCTTGGGAAATCATTAACCTAGTCGGAAGTCCCGATGAAGAAAAAAAAAAGTGCCATTTGCGGCGATTTGGGTGCTCCTGGTCGGATAGAGGTGGCCGTTTGACCCGCTGATTTGACACTTGTCATTTCTGGCAGGGGGGGTTGGCGGGGTGCCCGGAGATTTTCGGGAACACGATTTTCAGAACAAAATTCACTCAGCGGGAGCACTTTGAAAATGCCCGAAAAGTGTTACTTTGCTAAAAGGCTCATTTTATCAATATAGAGACCTTTCAAAGAGTATTGGAAAGTCATATTAAAATGGTTTTGTGGCTTTTATGACTTAATGACAAAAAACTCTAAGTGTGAATCTGAAATCGTAGACAGACAGCAGAAACATATAAATAATTCCAGCGTCTAAGTTTCATTTGCTGTCTGTCACACAGGTGCCTCTGAACCGGTCAGGGCCTGTGACCCCACTGAGCTTGTGTTTTATGGCTTATGCACACGCAGTGTTTGCACCAAGTTCCCCTGTGTTGTGCGCTCAGTGGGCCCGTCCAAGACAGCAGAAACAAGACGTACATGCCAGCGTCTTTAAAGTTTCATTTGTTGTCTTGTCACACAGGTGCCTCTGAACGGGTCAGGGCCTGTGACCCCACTGAGTTGTTTACTGGGGCTAATGCACAAGCAGTGTTTTGTCAGATCCCACTGTGTTGTGCGCTCAGTGGGTCCGTCTAAAATGACAAGACAGCAGAAACATTCCAGCGAGTTTCATTTGTTGTCTTGTCACACAGGTGCCTCTGAACGGGTCAGGGCCTGTGACCCCACTGAGTTGTTTACTGGGGCTAACGCACAAGCAGTGTTTGTCAGAGAGTTCCACTGTGTTGTGCGCTCAGTGGGTCCATCTAAAATGACAAGACAGCAGAAACATTCCAGCGAGTTTCATTTGTTGTCTTGTCACACAGGTGCCTCTGAACGGGTCAGGGCCTGTGACCCCACTGAGTTGTTTACTGGGGCTAACGCACAAGCAGTGTTTGTCAGAGAGTTCCACTGTGTTGTGCGCTCAGTGGGTCCGTCTAAAATGACAAGACAGCAGAAACATTCCAGCGAGTTTCATTTGTTGTCTTGTCACACAGGTGCCTCTGAACGGGTCAGGGCCTGTGACCCCACTGAGTTGTTTACTGGGGCTAACGCACAAGCAGTGTTTGTCAGAGAGTTCCACTGTGTTGTGCGCTCAGTGGGTCCGTCTAAAATGACAAGACAGCAGAAACATTCCAGCGAGTTCCATTTGTTGTCTTGTCACACAGGTGCCTCTGAGCGGGTCAGGGCCTGTGACCCCATTGAGCTTTGTGAGCAACGTATGCACACGCAGTGTTTGCAACGAGATTCCCCTGTGTCGTGCGCTCAGTGGGCCCGTACGACCGATTTGGTGACTCGCGTCCGTAGTGGGAGTCCCCGGGTCGGCCCAGTATAGAGAGAGGCTGGTGTTCAGGCTATTTCAGGGTTTCCTCTCGTTTCTGTCGCTGGTGACAAGACGGGCATGCACACGGCGAGTCAGAGAGAGGGTGTCGGCGCAGCTCCCGGTGTTTTCTTCCTTGGCCGCGCCCTTCTCTTTGTCCTTGAAACTCTTTCGCGTGAGTCCGAGACGTCCTGTGATTCTCAGTGGTCCTATTCAGGCAGCGGAGCGGGTGTCCGCGTCTTGTGCACGAAATCTTGTGTGCTCAGTGCGTCCCGTTCTGCTAGCTGAAGACGCTATTTCTCTGGCAAATTTCAGCAAAGAAACGCGCACGCAGACAGACACACGCACGCGTGGTGTAGGTTGTTGTTGTGTGAGTGGTTTTTCTTGCCTTGACGGTTACCGGTTGCAAACACAATTAAGTTGAACCCGGCACCAACCTCTCTGTGGTGGGGAGGCCATGTGCCCAGCAAGACAAAGCGATTGTTGGTGGTGGTGGTGGTGATGGTGGTGGTGGCTAATAAAGAAAGGTCGTATTTCGCTAGCTTTACCCCGAGCGTGTTCTCGCGACTTGGTTGGTCTTCCGTCCTGACGGTGGTTCCGCGCGCGTGCGCGAGCTCAGCCTGATGCAAAAACACCAAAAAACCCTTCTGTGCCTCACACAAAGTGGTGTGCTAATGGTCCGAGTTGTGTCGTTTGCATCGTATTGGACGGTCGGCCTGGTCGCGAGCCCGGCAAGGTGGGCTTTCGTTGTGTCGGCTTTTTTTGTACTGTTACACACGCACACACACCAGCAGGAGAGCTTCCCGGGGTTTGCTTCTTGCATCTGCCCGGAGCCATGGTCGGCCGCGTCCGGCGCCTCTTGCGCGGGCGAGAGGTTACATTCCAAACAAAAACTCGCCGAACTCGCACGAACAGGCAAAACAGTCGCACCGGTCCGGGATAGCAAACGAGTTTAGATCGGTCAGAGAGCCCGAGTTGGAGGAGTTGGGGTGGAATTTGAACGGTGCACCGAGAAGGTGATGTGTGTGTGTGCGCACGGCAGTTGGTTTCGGTCGGCTTGAGACAGGGACGGCCCTGGCACGCTTGGGTGGTTCTTCGATCAGCATGGACTTTTGCGGTTCAATGACAGGCAGAGAAAAAAAGAGAAGATGGCGAGATGGGGAGGTGTCCTGGCTTGACTTTGATGCAACAAAAAGCCTGGCCCTCTTTGCTTTTCTAATTCTGCTGCCTACTGACGCCTCCGCCTCATGTCTTTGCTGTTCGTTGGCTTCCCCCTGTGTGACCTTGGCCTGCGGCCCTTCTTTCGACTTCCGTCTCTTCCAGTCTCGTGCATCATCTCTTATCTTGTGCCGAGCCTATCTCTCAACCTCTCTCTCTCTCTCACACGCAAGCTCTGCTGCTCCCCTCTTCTCGTCCGGATCGGACAACAATGGACTTTGCCACCGTCTTGCAAGCATTAACACCGCAGTCGAATTGAAGGGAGCTTCTGCGGGCTCGCGTGCTGCCTGGCGGCTCGTCGTCGGGACCTCGGCGAACGGCCACTGTGAGCTCTGCTGGGATTTGAACCGGTGATGCAGGCCCGGCTTTCTTTTCCCCCCGTAGTGCAACTTTGGTCGATCTAGTCACTCTCCCTTTACCGGTACAGGGTACCTAGACGCTTCTCCACTCTGGCTCCCGCGAGCTGTTTGGGGGGCGGCGGTTTAAAGACTCGAGTGTCTGTTTGTCGGTGTCGAGAGCTTGTTAGCAGCCAGCAGCAAGCAAGCAAGCAAGCAGCAGCAGCAGCAGCCAAGTTGAACGTTCGAGAGAATGTACCTGCCCGTCCACACGGATTTCTACCCCCCACAGTGGGGTGTTTTCACGCGGTCGGCTTGTACCCCACTCAGTTCGTTTTTCTGGCCTTGTTGTCTACTGTCATGTTTGTTTGTCTTGTCTGTCTGCCTGTCACTCTCTCTCTTCTCCCGGCAATCGGTGGCAGCAGAGACCCTGCCTCTGTTGGCCGTGGTGCGTGTCGGACGGTGGGCTCAGGCGTTTGACCCCGATGCGTGTCGCCTCGCGAGCGCCCTGACAACAAAATCTCGGTGAAACCCTTGTCATTTGATGATCGACTGATACACACCTCCGGGCCGTGCCAAGGATGGGGCTTCTACCAACCCTCTATGCGTGGGCATAGAGGGAGAGAAGCGTTGGGCGGTCCGGGCTTGGGACCCTCCGGGGAACAAAACACCAAGCCGAAAAAAACGCACAACTCTTAGCGGTGGATCACTCGGCTTGTGCGTCGATGAAGAACGCAGCTAGCTGCGAGAATTAATGTGAATTGCAGGACACATTGATCATCGACACTTTGAACGCACTTTGCGGCCCCGGGTTCGTCCCGGGGCTACGCCTG
>NW_028225891.1:107500-124700 GCF_052327205.1 Somniosus microcephalus
CCTTTCGCTCCGGACTCCCTTGTCCGATTTCGGCCAGGGAGGGCTCGTTGGAAAGCCCCGGCGTTGGCGCACACTATATTATCGGACTGGATCCCGGCAAGGTCGGGAAAGTGTCGCCGACCCGTACCGGCTGCCGCCCCGTCGGTCAGCGGCAGCGTATCGGGGACAACTTCGGGAAGGAAAGTCCGATCCGGGCGGGGTCAACTGCCACCGAACGGAGTGGCGGGCCCGCACAGAGCAGTACCTGTCTTGTGTAGCTGCCCCTTTCCCCGGCCGAGGTACAGCCGTTGGCTGGAGACCGCTTTCCGACTGCTGAGCCGGAGCCGCGGGGGCCCACCTTGAGGCGCCGGCTGTCCTAGCAAGCCAGGGGCAAGGGGCATCCAGTGGTACCGGAACGGAGTCGGTCCGACACCGGGAAGCCGGGTGCCCGTCGCTCCGAATGGAGCCCGGTGTTTTCGTGCGTGTAACAAGGCGGGCGTTTGGACACGGTTGTCCGGGAGCGGGTCCGCAACGGCGGGAGGATGCCTGAGTTTGGCCGGCCGGCAGTCGAACGCCTTTGCCTCCGGACTTCCGTGTCCGATTTCGGCCAGGGAGGGCTCGTTGGAAGGCCCCGGCACTGGCGCACACTATATTATCGGCCTGGACCCCGGCAATTTCGGGAAAGTGTCGCAGTCCCGTAGCGGCTGCCGCCCCGCCGGTCAGCGGCAGCTTATCGGGGATAACTTCGGGATGGAAAGTCCGATGCGGTCGGGGTCAACTGACGCTGAACGGGGTGGCGGGGCCGCACAGACCAGTAGCGGGCATGTGTAGCTGCCTCTTGGCCCGGCCGAGGTACAGCCGTTGGCTGGAGACCGCTTTCCGACTGCTGAGCCGGAGCCGCGGTGGCCCACCTTGAGGCGCCGGCTGTCCTAGCAAGCCAGGGGCAAGGGGCATCCAAGGGTACCGGAACGGAGTCGGTCCGACACCGGGAAGCCGGGTGCCCGTCGCTCCGAATCGAGGCAGGTGTTTTCGTGCGTGTAACAAGGCGGGCGTTTGGACCCGGTTGTCCTGGAGCGGGTCCGCAACGACGGGAGATTGCCTGTGTTTGGCCGGCCGGCAGTCGAACGCCTATCGCTCTGGACTCCCGTGTCCGATTTCGGTCAGGGAGGGCTCGTTGGAAAGCCGCGGCGCTGGCGCACACTATATTATCGGCCTGGACCCCGGCAAGTTCGGCAAAGTGTCGCCATCCCGCAGCGGCTGACGGGCCGCCGGTCAGCGGCAGCTTATCGGGCATAACTTCGGGAGGGAAAGTCCGATCCGGTCCGCATCAACGGCAGCCGAACGGGGTGGCGGGCCCGCACAGACCAGTGCCTGGCTTGTGTAGCTGCCCCTTTCCCCGGCCGAGGTACAGCCGTTGGCTGGAGACCACTTTCCGACCACTGAGACGGCGGGGCGGGGGGCGGCCTGCACGCGCCGGCTGCCAGAGCAAGCCAGGGGCAAGGGGCATCCAACGGTATCTGAACGGAGTCGGTCCGACACCGGGAAGCCGGGTGCCCGTCGCTCCGAATCGAGCCTGGGGTGTACGTGTGTTTAACAAGGCGGGCGTTTGGACCCGGTTGCCCGGCACCAGTCGAACGCCTGTCGCTCCCGACTCCCGTGTCCGATTTCGTTCGGGGATGGCTCGTTGGAAAGCCCCGGCTCCGGCGCACACTATATTGCCGAAGTGGCCCCGGGCGAGTTCGGGAAAGTGTCGCCGTCCCGCAGCGGCTGACGGGCCGTCGGTCAGCGGCAGCTTATCGGGGATAACGTCGGGAAGGAAAGTCCGATCCGGTCGGGGACAACGGCAGCTGAACGGGGTGGCGGGGCCGCACAGAGCACTACCTCGCTTGTGTAGCTGCCTCTTTCCGCGGCCGAGGTACAGCCGTTGGCTGGAGACCGCTTTCCGACCACTGAGACGGCGGGGCAGGGGGCGGCCTGCACGCGCCGGCTGCCAGAGCAAGCCAGGGGCAAGGGGCATCCAACGGTATCTGAACGGAGTCGGTCCGACACCGAGAAGCCGGGTGCCCGTCGCTCCGAAGCGAGACCGGGGTTTTTCGTGTGTAACGTGGCGGGCCTTTGGACCCGGTTGGCCGGGCGGCAGTGGAACACACACAGACACTCGCATACACTGAGAGAGACAGAGAGAAGATAGAGATACACAGAGTGAGAAAGACAAAGTCAACTCAGTAACTGAAATGTGAAAACTGACAACTGGGAAACCAAAAGTCAGAGTGGCAAATGATGAACCAAGGTGGCAACTGATTAACTGAAAACTTGTCATTCACATTTGGGACGGAATTCAGGATGGGAATGTATTCGGCCGCCTTACCGGGGCTTGGGGTGCTGCTTTCCCGCTTGTGGAACCGAGTTGGGGTCGTCAAATGGCCTGGTGCATTGTTTGAAACACTGGTTAATGAGTTGTCAAGGTAGGAAATCATAGAACATAAGAGCAGCTCATTAACTGAAATTTTGAACATCGACAACTGGTTAACCAAAAGCCAGAGCGACAAATGATTAACCAAGGAGGCAACTCATTAACTGAATTTCGAACATCGACAACTGGTTAACCAAGAGTCAGAGCGACAAATGATTAACCAAGGAGGCAACTCATTAACTGAATTTCGAACATCGACAACTGGTTAACCAAGAGTCAGAGCGACAAATGATTAACCAAGGAGGCAACTCATTAACTGAATTTCGAACATCGACAACTGGGTAACCAAAAGACACAGGGACAAATGAGTAACCAAAGGGCCAACTCATTAACTGAAATTTCAAAGAGGCAACTCATTAACTGTAATTTTGAACATCGACAACTGGTTAACCAAAAGCCAGAGCGACAAATGATTAACCAAGGAGGCAACTCATTAACTGAATTTCGAACATCGACAACTGGTTAACCAAGAGTCAGAGCGACAAATGATTAACCAAGGAGGCAACTCATTAACTGAATTTCGAACATCGACAACTGGGTAACCAAGAGTCAGAGCGACAAATGATTAACCAAGGAGGCAACTCATTAACTGAATTTCGAACATCGACAACTGGTTAACCAAAAGACACAGGGACAAATGAGTAACCAAAGGGCCAACTCATTAACTGAAATTTCAAAGAGGCAACTCATTAACTGTAATTTTGAACATCGACAACTGGTTAACCAAAAGCCAGAGCGACAAATGATTAACCAAGGAGGCAACTCATTAACTGAATTTCGAACATCGACAACTGGTTAACCAAGAGTCAGAGCGACAAATGATTAACCAAGGAGGCAACTCATTAACTGAATTTCGAACATCGACAACTGGGTAACCAAGAGTCAGAGCGACAAATGATTAACCAAGGAGGCAACTCATTAACTGAATTTCGAACATCGACAACTGGTTAACCAAAAGACACAGGGACAAATGAGTAACCAAAGGGCCAACTCATTAACTGAAATTTCAAAGAGGCAACTCATTAACTGTAATTTTGAACATCGACAACTGGTTAACCAAAAGCCAGAGCGACAAATGATTAACCAAGGAGGCAACTCAGTAACTGAATTTCGAACATCGACAACTGGTTAACCAAGAGTCAGAGCGACAAATGATTAACCAAGGAGGCAACTCATTAACTGAATTTCGAACATCGACAACTGGGTAACCAAGAGTCAGAGCGACAAATGATTAACCAAGGAGGCAACTCATTAACTGAATTTCGAACATCGACAACTGATTAACCAAAAGACACAGGGACAAATGAGTAACCAAAGGGCCAACTCATTAACTGAAATTTCAAAGAGGCTACTCATTAACTGAAATTTGAACATCGACAACTGGGTAACCAAATGTCAGAGCGACAAATGATTAACCAAGCAGGCAACTGATTAACTGAAAACTTGTCATTCACATTTGGGACGGAATTCACGATGGGAATGTATTCGGCCCCCTTACCGGGCCTTGGGGTGCTGCTTTCCCGCTTGTGGAACCGAGTTGGGGTCGTCAAATGGCCTGGTGCATTGTTTGAAACACTGGTTAATGAGTTGTCAAGGTAGGAAATCATAGAACATAAGAGCAGCTCATTAACTGAAATTTTGAACATCGACAACTGGTTAACCAAAAGCCAGAGCGACAAATGATTAACCAAGGAGGCAACTCATTAACTGAATTTCGAACATCGACAACTGGATAACCAAAAGACACAGGGACAAATGAGTAACCAAAGGGCCAACTCATTAACTGAAATTTCAAAGAGGCAACTCATTAACTGAAATTTTGAACATCGACAACTGGTTAACCAAAAGCCAGAGCGACAAATGATTAACCAAGGAGGCAACTCATTAACTGAATTTCGAACATCGACAACTGGTTAACCAAATGTCAGAGCGACAAATGATTAACCAAGGAGGCAACTCATTAACTGAATTTCGAACATCAACAACTGGTTAACCAAAAGACACAGGGACAAATGAGTAACCAAAGGGCCAACTTAGTAACTGAAATTTCAAAGAGGCAACTCATTAACTGAAATTTTGAACATCGACAACTGGTTAACCAAAAGCCAGAGCGACAAATGATTAACCAAGGAGGCAACTCATTAACTGAATTTCGAACATCGACAACTGGTTAACCAAATGTCAGAGCGACAAATGATTAACCAAGGAGGCAACTCATTAACTGAATTTCGAACATCGACAACTGGTTAACCAAGAGTCAGAGCGACAAATGATTAACCAAGGAGGCAACTCATTAACTGAATTTAGAACATCGACAACTGGGTAACCAAAAGACACAGGGACAAATGAGTAACCAAAGGGCCAACTCATTAACTGAAATTTCAAAGAGGCTACTCATTAACTGAAATTTGAACATCGACAACTGGTTAACCAAATGTCAGAGCGACAAATGAGTAACCAAGCAGGCAACTGATTAACTGAAAACTTGTCATTCACATTTGGGACGGAATTCACGATGGGAATGTATTCGGCCCCCTTACCGGGCCTTGGGGTGCTGCTTTCCCGCTTGTGGAACCGAGTTGGGGTCGTCAAATGGCCTGGTGCATTGTTTGAAACACTGGTTAATGAGTTGTCAAGGTCGGAAATCATAGAACATAAGAGCAGCTCATAAACTGAAATTTTGAACATCGACAACTGGTTAACCAAAAGCCAGAGCGACAAATGATAAACCAAGGAGGCAACTCATTAACTGAATTTCGAACATCGACAACTGGTAAACCAAAAGACACAGGGACAAATGAGTAACCAAAGGGCCAACTCATTAACTGAAATTTCAAAGAGGCAACTCATTAACTGAAATTTTGAACATCGACAACTGGTTAACCAAAAGCCAGAGCGACAAATGATTAACCAAGGAGGCAACTCATTAACTGAATTTCGAACATCGACAACTGGTTAACCAAGAGTCAGAGCGACAAATGATTAACCAAGGAGGCAACTCATTAACTGAATTTCGAACATCGACAACTGGTTAACCAAGAGTCAGAGCGACAAATGATTAACCAAGGAGGCAACTCATTAACTGAATTTCGAACATCGACAACTGGTTAACCAAAAGACACAGGGACAAATGAGTAACCAAAGGGCCAACTCATTAACTGAAATTTCAAAGAGGCAACTCATTAACTGAAATTTTGAACATCGACAACTGGTTAACCAAAAGCCAGAGCGACAAATGATTAACCAAGGAGGCAACTCATTAACTGAATTTCGAACATCGACAACTGGTTAACCAAGAGTCAGGGCGACAAATGATTAACCAAGGAGGCAACTCATTAACTGAATTTCGAACATCGACAACTGGGTAACCAAAAGACACAGGGACAAATGAGTAACCAAAGGGCCAACTCATTAACTGAAATTTCAAAGAGGCAACTCATTAACTGAAATTTTGAACATCGACAACTGGTTAACCAAATGTCAGAGCGACAAATGATTAACCAAGGAGGCAACTGATTAACTGAAAACTTGTCATTCACATTTGGGACGGAATTCAGGATGGGAATGTATTCGGCCCCCTTACCGGGCCTTGGGGTGCTGCTTTCCCGCTTGTGGAACCGAGTTGGGGTCGTCAAATGGCCTGGTGCATTGTTTGAAACACTGGTTAATGAGTTGTCAAGGTCGGAAATCATAGAACATAAGAGCAGCTCATTAACTGAAATTTTGAACATCGACAACTGGTTAACCAAAAGCCAGAGCGACAAATGATTAACCAAGGAGGCAACTCATTAACTGAATTTCGAACATCGACAACTGGTTAACCAAAAGACACAGGGACAAATGAGTAACCAAAGGGCCAACTCATTAACTGAAATTTCAAAGAGGCAACTCATTAACTGAAATTTTGAACATCGACAACTGGTTAACCAAAAGCCAGAGCGACAAATGATTAACCAAGGAGGCAACTCATTAACTGAATTTCGAACATCGACAACTGGTTAACCAAATGTCAGAGCGACAAATGATTAACCAAGGAGGCAACTCATTAACTGAAATTCGAACATCGACAACTGGGTAACCAAGAGTCAGAGCGACAAATAATTAACCAAGGAGGCAACTCATTAACTGAATTTCGAACATCGACAACTGGGTAACCAAAAGACACAGGGACAAATGAGTAACCAAAGGGCCAACTCATTAACTGAAATTTCAAAGAGGCTACTCATTAACTGAAATTTGAACATCGACAACTGGTTAACCAAATGTCAGAGCGACAAATGAGTAACCAAGCAGGCAACTGATTAACTGAAAACTTGTCATTCACATTTGGGACGGAATTCACGATGGGAATGTATTCGGCCCCCTTACCGGGCCTTGGGGTGCTGCTTTCCCGCTTGTGGAACCGAGTTGGGGTCGTCAAATGGCCTGGTGCATTGTTTGAAACACTGGTTAATGAGTTGTCAAGGTCGGAAATCATAGAACATAAGAGCAGCTCATTAACTGAAATTTTGAACATCGACAACTGGTTAACCAAGAGTCAGAGCGACAAATGATTAACCAAGGAGGCAACTCATTAACTGAATTTCGAACATCGACAACTGGATAACCAAAAGACACAGGGACAAATGAGTAACCAAAGGGCCAACTCATTAACTGAAATTTCAAAGAGGCAACTCATTAACTGTAATTTTGAACATCGACAACTGGTTAACCAAAAGCCAGAGCGACAAATGAGTAACCAAGGAGGCAACTCATTAACTGAATTTCGAACATCGACAACTGGGTAACCAAGAGTCAGAGCGACAAATGATTAACCAAGGAGGCAACTCATTAACTGAATTTCGAACATCGACAACTGGTTAACCAAAAGACACAGGGACAAATGAGTAACCAAAGGGCCAACTCATTAACTGAAATTTCAAAGAGGCAACTCATTAACTGAAATTTTGAACATCGACAACTGGTTAACCAAAAGCCAGAGCGACAAATGATTAACCAAGGAGGCAACTCATTAACTGAATTTCGAACATCGACAACTGGTTAACCAAAAGCCAGAGCGACAAATGATTAACCAAGGAGGCAACTCAGTAACTGAATTTCGAACATCGACAACTGGGTAACCAAGAGTCAGAGCGACAAATGATTAACCAAGGAGGCAACTCATTAACTGAATTTCGAACATCGACAACTGGTTAACCAAAAGACACAGGGACAAATGAGTAACCAAAGGGCCAACTCATTAACTGAAATTTCAAAGAGGCTACTCATTAACTGAAATTTGAACATCGACAACTGGGTAACCAAATGTCAGAGCGACAAATGATTAACCAAGCAGGCAACTGATTAACTGAAAACTTGTCATTCACATTTGGGACGGAATTCACGATGGGAATGTATTCGGCCCCCTTACCGGGCCTTGGGGTGCTGCTTTCCCGCTTGTGGAACAGAGTTGGGGTCGTCAAATGGCCTGGTGCATTGTTTGAAACACTGGTTAATGAGTTGTCAAGGTCGGAAATCATAGAACATAAGAGCAGCTCATTAACTGAAATTTTGAACATCGACAACTGGTTAACCAAGAGTCAGAGCGACAAATGATTAACCAAGGAGGCAACTCATTAACTGAATTTCGAACATCGACAACTGGTTAACCAAATGTCAGAGCGACAAATGATTAACCAAGGAGGCAACTCATTAACTGAATTTCGAACATCGACAACTGGTTAACCAAGAGTCAGAGCGACAAATGATTAACCAAGGAGGCAACTCATTAACTGAATTTCGAACATCGACAACTGGTTAACCAAAAGACACAGGGACAAATGAGTAACCAAAGGGCCAACTCATTAACTGAAATTTCAAAGAGGCTACTCATTAACTGAAATTTGAACATCGACAACTGGGTAACCAAATGTCAGAGCGACAAATGATTAACCAAGCAGGCAACTGATTAACTGAAAACTTGTCATTCACATTTGGGACGGAATTCACGATGGGAATGTATTCGGCCCCCTTACCGGGCCTTGGGGTGCTGCTTTCCCGCTTGTGGAACCGAGTTGGGGTCGTCAAATGGCCTGGTGCATTGTTTGAACCACTGGTTAATGAGTTGTCAAGGTCGGAAATCATAGAACATAAGAGCAGCTCATTAACTGAAATTTTGAACATCGACAACTGGTTAACCAAAAGCCAGAGCGACAAATGATTAACCAAGGAGGCAACTCATTAACTGAATTTCGAACATCGACAACTGGTTAACCAAAAGACACAGGGACAAATGAGTAACCAAAGGGCCAACTCATTAACTGAAATTTCAAAGAGGCAACTCATTAACTGAAATTTTGAACATCGACAACTGGTTAACCAAAAGCCAGAGCGACAAATGAGTAACCAAGGAGGCAACTCATTAACTGAATTTCGAACATCGACAACTGGGTAACCAAGAGTCAGAGCGACAAATGATTAACCAAGGAGGCAACTCATTAACTGAATTTCGAACATCGACAACTGGTTAACCAAAAGACACAGGGACAAATGAGTAACCAAAGGGCCAACTCATTAACTGAAATTTCAAAGAGGCAACTCATTAACTGAAATTTTGAACATCGACAACTGGTTAACCAAAAGCCAGAGCGACAAATGATTAACCAAGGAGGCAACTCATTAACTGAATTTCGAACATCGACAACTGGTTAACCAAAAGCCAGAGCGACAAATGATTAACCAAGGAGGCAACTCAGTAACTGAATTTCGAACATCGACAACTGGGTAACCAAGAGTCAGAGCGACAAATGATTAACCAAGGAGGCAACTCATTAACTGAATTTCGAACATCGACAACTGGTTAACCAAAAGACACAGGGACAAATGAGTAACCAAAGGGCCAACTCATTAACTGAAATTTCAAAGAGGCTACTCATTAACTGAAATTTGAACATCGACAACTGGGTAACCAAATGTCAGAGCGACAAATGATTAACCAAGCAGGCAACTGATTAACTGAAAACTTGTCATTCACATTTGGGACGGAATTCACGATGGGAATGTATTCGGCCCCCTTACCGGGCCTTGGGGTGCTGCTTTCCCGCTTGTGGAACCGAGTTGGGGTCGTCAAATGGCCTGGTGCATTGTTTGAAACACTGGTTAATGAGTTGTCAAGGTAGGAAATCATAGAACATAAGAGCAGCTCATTAACTGAAATTTTGAACATCGACAACTGGTTAACCAAAAGCCAGAGCGACAAATGATTAACCAAGGAGGCAACTCATTAACTGAATTTCGAACATCGACAACTGGCTAACCAAAAGACACAGGGACAAATGAGTAACCAAAGGGCCAACTCATTAACTGAAATTTCAAAGAGGCAACTCATTAACTGAAATTTTGAACATCGACAACTGGTTAACCAAAAGCCAGAGCGACAAATGATTAACCAAGGAGGCAACTCATTAACTGAATTTCGAACATCGACAACTGGTTAACCAAATGTCAGAGCGACAAATGATTAACCAAGGAGGCAACTCATTAACTGAAATTCGAACATCGACAACTGGGTAACCAAGAGTCAGAGCGACAAATAATTAACCAAGGAGGCAACTCATTAACTGAATTTCGAACATCGACAACTGGGTAACCAAAAGACACAGGGACAAATGAGTAACCAAAGGGCCAACTCATTAACTGAAATTTCAAAGAGGCTACTCATTAACTGAAATTTGAACATCGACAACTGGTTAACCAAATGTCAGAGCGACAAATGAGTAACCAAGCAGGCAACTGATTAACTGAAAACTTGTCATTCACATTTGGGACGGAATTCACGATGGGAATGTATTCGGCCCCCTTACCGGGCCTTGGGGTGCTGCTTTCCCGCTTGTGGAACCGAGTTGGGGTCGTCAAATGGCCTGGTGCATTGTTTGAAACACTGGTTAATGAGTTGTCAAGGTCGGAAATCATAGAACATAAGAGCAGCTCATTAACTGAAATTTTGAACATCGACAACTGGTTAACCAAAAGCCAGAGCGACAAATGATTAACCAAGGAGGCAACTCATTAACTGAATTTCGAACATCGACAACTGGTTAACCAAAAGCCAGAGCGACAAATGATTAACCAAGGAGGCAACTCATTAACTGAATTTCGAACATCGACAACTGGTTAACCAAATGTCAGAGCGACAAATGATTAACCAAGGAGGCAACTCAATAACTGAATTTCGAACATCGACAACTGGTTAACCAAAAGCCAGAGCGACAAATGATTAACCAAGGAGGCAACTCATTAACTGAATTTCGAACATCGACAACTGGTTAACCAAAAGACACAGGGACAAATGAGTAACCAAAGGGCCAACTCATTAACTGAAATTTCAAAGAGGCAACTCATTAACTGAAATTTTGAACATCGACAACTGGTTAACCAAAAGCCAGAGCGACAAATGATTAACCAAGCAGGCAACTGAGTAACTGAAAACTTGTCATTCACATTTGGGACGGAATTCACGATGGGAATGTATTCGGCCCCCTTACCGGGCCTTGGGGTGCTGCTTTCCCGCTTGTGGAACCGAGTTGGGGTCGTCAAATGGCCTGGTGCATTGTTTGAAACACTGGTTAATGAGTTGTCAAGGTCGGAAATCATAGAACATAAGAGCAGCTCATTAACTGAAATTTTGAACATCGACAACTGGGTAACCAAGAGTCAGAGCGACAAATGATTAACCAAGGAGGCAACTCAATAACTGAATTTCGAACATCGACAACTGGTTAACCAAAAGACACAGGGACAAATGAGTAACCAAAGGGCCAACTCATTAACTGAAATTTCAAAGAGGCAACTCATTAACTGAAATTTTGAACATCGACAACTGGTTAACCAAAAGCCAGAGCGACAAATGATTAACCAAGGAGGCAACTCATTAACTGAATTTCGAACATCGACAACTGGTTAACCAAATGTCAGAGCGACAAATGATTAACCAAGGAGGCAACTCAATAACTGAATTTCGAACATCGACAACTGGTTAACCAAGAGTCAGGGCGACAAATGATTAACCAAGGAGGCAACTCATTAACTGAATTTCGAACATCGACAACTGGGTAACCAAAAGACACAGGGACAAATGAGTAACCAAAGGGCCAACTCATTAACTGAAATTTCAAAGAGGCAACTCATTAACTGAAATTTCGAACATCGACAACTGGTTAACCAAAAGCCAGAGCGACAAATGATTAACCAAGGAGGCAACTCATTAACTGAATTTCGAACATCGACAACTGGTTAACCAAGAGTCAGAGCGACAAATGATTAACCAAGGAGGCAACTCATTAACTGAATTTCGAACATCGACAACTGTTTAACCAAGAGTCAGAGCGACAAATGATTAACCAAGGAGGCAACTCATTAACTGAATTTCGAACATCGACAACTGGTTAACCAAAAGACACAGGGACAAATGAGTAACCAAAGGGCCAACTCATTAACTGAAATTTCAAAGAGGCAACTCATTAACTGAAATTTTGAACATCGACAACTGGTTAACCAAAAGCCAGAGCGACAAATGATTAACCAAGGAGGCAACTCATTAACTGAATTTCGAACATCGACAACTGGTTAACCAAGAGTCAGGGCGACAAATGATTAACCAAGGAGGCAACTCATTAACTGAATTTCGAACATCGACAACTGGGTAACCAAAAGACACAGGGACAAATGAGTAACCAAAGGGCCAACTCATTAACTGAAATTTCAAAGAGGCAACTCATTAACTGAAATTTTGAACATCGACAACTGGTTAACCAAATGTCAGAGCGACAAATGAGTAACCAAGCAGGCAACTGATTAACTGAAAACTTGTCATTCACATTTGGGACGGAATTCAGGATGGGAATGTATTCGGCCCCCTTCCCGGGCCTTGGGGTGCTGCTTTCCCGCTTGTGGAACCGAGTTGGGGTCGTCAAATGGCCTGGTGCATTGTTTGAAACACTGGTTAATGAGTTGTCAAGGTCGGAAATCATAGAACATAAGAGCAGCTCATTAACTGAAATTTTGAACATCGACAACTGGTTAACCAAAAGCCAGAGCGACAAATGATTAACCAAGGAGGCAACTCATTAACTGAATTTCGAACATCGACAACTGGTTAACCAAAAGACACAGGGACAAATGAGTAACCAAAGGGCCAACTCATTAACTGAAATTTCAAAGAGGCAACTCATTAACTGAAATTTTGAACATCGACAACTGGTTAACCAAAAGCCAGAGCGACAAATGATTAACCAAGGAGGCAACTCATTAACTGAATTTCGAACATCGACAACTGGTTAACCAAATGTCAGAGCGACAAATGATTAACCAAGGAGGCAACTCATTAACTGAAATTCGAACATCGACAACTGGGTAACCAAGAGTCAGAGCGACAAATAATTAACCAAGGAGGCAACTCATTAACTGAATTTCGAACATCGACAACTGGGTAACCAAAAGACACAGGGACAAATGAGTAACCAAAGGGCCAACTCATTAACTGAAATTTCAAAGAGGCTACTCATTAACTGAAATTTGAACATCGACAACTGGTTAACCAAATGTCAGAGCGACAAATGAGTAACCAAGCAGGCAACTGATTAACTGAAAACTTGTCATTCACATTTGGGACGGAATTCACGATGGGAATGTATTCGGCCCCCTTACCGGGCCTTGGGGTGCTGCTTTCCCGCTTGTGGAACCGAGTTGGGGTCGTCAAATGGCCTGGTGCATTGTTTGAAACACTGGTTAATGAGTTGTCAAGGTCGGAAATCATAGAACATAAGAGCAGCTCATTAACTGAAATTTTGAACATCGACAACTGGTTAACCAAGAGTCAGAGCGACAAATGATTAACCAAGGAGGCAACTCATTAACTGAATTTCGAACATCGACAACTGGATAACCAAAAGACACAGGGACAAATGAGTAACCAAAGGGCCAACTCATTAACTGAAATTTCAAAGAGGCAACTCATTAACTGTAATTTTGAACATCGACAACTGGTTAACCAAAAGCCAGAGCGACAAATGAGTAACCAAGGAGGCAACTCATTAACTGAATTTCGAACATCGACAACTGGGTAACCAAGAGTCAGAGCGACAAATGATTAACCAAGGAGGCAACTCATTAACTGAATTTCGAACATCGACAACTGGTTAACCAAAAGACACAGGGACAAATGAGTAACCAAAGGGCCAACTCATTAACTGAAATTTCAAAGAGGCAACTCATTAACTGAAATTTTGAACATCGACAACTGGTTAACCAAAAGCCAGAGCGACAAATGATTAACCAAGGAGGCAACTCATTAACTGAATTTCGAACATCGACAACTGGTTAACCAAAAGCCAGAGCGACAAATGATTAACCAAGGAGGCAACTCAGTAACTGAATTTCGAACATCGACAACTGGGTAACCAAGAGTCAGAGCGACAAATGATTAACCAAGGAGGCAACTCATTAACTGAATTTCGAACATCGACAACTGGTTAACCAAAAGACACAGGGACAAATGAGTAACCAAAGGGCCAACTCATTAACTGAAATTTCAAAGAGGCTACTCATTAACTGAAATTTGAACATCGACAACTGGGTAACCAAATGTCAGAGCGACAAATGATTAACCAAGCAGGCAACTGATTAACTGAAAACTTGTCATTCACATTTGGGACGGAATTCACGATGGGAATGTATTCGGCCCCCTTACCGGGCCTTGGGGTGCTGCTTTCCCGCTTGTGGAACCGAGTTGGGGTCGTCAAATGGCCTGGTGCATTGTTTGAAACACTGGTTAATGAGTTGTCAAGGTCGGAAATCATAGAACATAAGAGCAGCTCATTAACTGAAATTTTGAACATCGACAACTGGTTAACCAAGAGTCAGAGCGACAAATGATTAACCAAGGAGGCAACTCATTAACTGAATTTCGAACATCGACAACTGGTTAACCAAATGTCAGAGCGACAAATGATTAACCAAGGAGGCAACTCATTAACTGAATTTCGAACATCGACAACTGGTTAACCAAGAGTCAGAGCGACAAATGATTAACCAAGGAGGCAACTCATTAACTGAATTTCGAACATCGACAACTGGTTAACCAAAAGACACAGGGACAAATGAGTAACCAAAGGGCCAACTCATTAACTGAAATTTCAAAGAGGCTACTCATTAACTGAAATTTGAACATCGACAACTGGGTAACCAAATGTCAGAGCGACAAATGATTAACCAAGCAGGCAACTGATTAACTGAAAACTTGTCATTCACATTTGGGACGGAATTCACGATGGGAATGTATTCGGCCCCCTTACCGGGCCTTGGGGTGCTGCTTTCCCGCTTGTGGAACCGAGTTGGGGTCGTCAAATGGCCTGGTGCATTGTTTGAACCACTGGTTAATGAGTTGTCAAGGTCGGAAATCATAGAACATAAGAGCAGCTCATTAACTGAAATTTTGAACATCGACAACTGGTTAACCAAAAGCCAGAGCGACAAATGATTAACCAAGGAGGCAACTCATTAACTGAATTTCGAACATCGACAACTGGTTAACCAAAAGACACAGGGACAAATGAGTAACCAAAGGGCCAACTCATTAACTGAAATTTCAAAGAGGCAACTCATTAACTGAAATTTTGAACATCGACAACTGGTTAACCAAAAGCCAGAGCGACAAATGATTAACCAAGGAGGCAACTCATTAACTGAATTTCGAACATCGACAACTGGGTAACCAAGAGTCAGAGCGACAAATGATTAACCAAGGAGGCAACTCATTAACTGAATTTCGAACATCGACAACTGGTTAACCAAAAGACACAGGGACAAATGAGTAACCAAAGGGCCAACTCATTAACTGAAATTTCAAAGAGGCAACTCATTAACTGAAATTTTGAACATCGACAACTGGTTAACCAAAAGCCAGAGCGACAAATGATTAACCAAGGAGGCAACTCATTAACTGAATTTCGAACATCGACAACTGGTTAACCAAAAGCCAGAGCGACAAATGATTAACCAAGGAGGCAACTCAGTAACTGAATTTCGAACATCGACAACTGGGTAACCAAGAGTCAGAGCGACAAATGATTAACCAAGGAGGCAACTCATTAACTGAATTTCGAACATCGACAACTGGTTAACCAAAAGACACAGGGACAAATGAGTAACCAAAGGGCCAACTCATTAACTGAAATTTCAAAGAGGCTACTCATTAACTGAAATTTGAACATCGACAACTGGGTAACCAAATGTCAGAGCGACAAATGATTAACCAAGCAGGCAACTGATTAACTGAAAACTTGTCATTCACATTTGGGACGGAATTCACGATGGGAATGTATTCGGCCCCCTTACCGGGCCTTGGGGTGCTGCTTTCCCGCTTGTGGAACCGAGTTGGGGTCGTCAAATGGCCTGGTGCATTGTTTGAAACACTGGTTAATGAGTTGTCAAGGTAGGAAATCATAGAACATAAGAGCAGCTCATTAACTGAAATTTTGAACATCGACAACTGGTTAACCAAAAGCCAGAGCGACAAATGATTAACCAAGGAGGCAACTCATTAACTGAATTTCGAACATCGACAACTGGCTAACCAAAAGACACAGGGACAAATGAGTAACCAAAGGGCCAACTCATTAACTGAAATTTCAAAGAGGCAACTCATTAACTGAAATTTTGAACATCGACAACTGGTTAACCAAAAGCCAGAGCGACAAATGATAAACCAAGGAGGCAACTCATTAACTGAATTTCGAACATCGACAACTGGTTAACCAAATGTCAGAGCGACAAATGATTAACCAAGGAGGCAACTCATTAACTGAAATTCGAACATCGACAACTGGGTAACCAAGAGTCAGAGCGACAAATAATTAACCAAGGAGGCAACTCATTAACTGAATTTCGAACATCGACAACTGGGTAACCAAAAGACACAGGGACAAATGAGTAACCAAAGGGCCAACTCATTAACTGAAATTTCAAAGAGGCTACTCATTAACTGAAATTTGAACATCGACAACTGGTTAACCAAATGTCAGAGCGACAAATGAGTAACCAAGCAGGCAACTGATTAACTGAAAACTTGTCATTCACATTTGGGACGGAATTCACGATGGGAATGTATTCGGCCCCCTTACCGGGCCTTGGGGTGCTGCTTTCCCGCTTGTGGAACCGAGTTGGAGTCGTCAAATGGCCTGGTGCATTGTTTGAAACACTGGTTAATGAGTTGTCAAGGTCGGAAATCATAGAACATAAGAGCAGCTCATTAACTGAAATTTTGAACATCGACAACTGGTTAACCAAGAGTCAGAGCGACAAATGATTAACCAAGGAGGCAACTCATTAACTGAATTTCGAACATCGACAACTGGATAACCAAAAGACACAGGGACAAATGAGTAACCAAAGGGCCAACTCATTAACTGAAATTTCAAAGAGGCAACTCATTAACTGTAATTTTGAACATCGACAACTGGTTAACCAAAAGCCAGAGCGACAAATGAGTAACCAAGGAGGCAACTCATTAACTGAATTTCGAACATCGACAACTGGGTAACCAAGAGTCAGAGCGACAAATGATTAACCAAGGAGGCAACTCATTAACTGAATTTCGAACATCGACAACTGGTTAACCAAAAGACACAGGGACAAATGAGTAACCAAAGGGCCAACTCATTAACTGAAATTTCAAAGAGGCAACTCATTAACTGAAATTTTGAACATCGACAA